>NC_142794.1:6542511-6591585 GCF_049724085.1 Artemia sp. Qi Xiang Cuo | reverse complement strand
AGTAAAGATCGATGTGGACATAATGTATTTTTTGTTGTTGTTGTTTAGACTAGAGCACTTTGTATCAAAGGAGTTGTCGTAAGAACTTCGAAAAGGGCTCATTCGATTGAAAATAGAAAGGGCTGATGTCCTTTTTAATAGTCGAAAGTGATTGGAGGGAAACTAATCCCCCACCCCATCCCCACCAACCAATTTACGTTATGTTTAAAAACTAAATTTTTGCAAAAGAATTAAACAAAAATCACAGTGTTAATTCTAAATACTAATAAGGCATATCAGCAGTATCCCAAGAACAACTGAGGGTATTATGTTCAAACTTTTGGGGCTGCTTCTGATATTAAAGTTTAACCAAATCAAAGTAGTGTAAGTGTATCCAAGCTATCAAAGAAAGTAAACAGATTTTTCTGCGACTGGTATCAAGTTTTCCATTTCAGGTCAACAAGAGGAGGTATAAAAATATATGATATTTAGACCATTTTGATAAGAATAGCTATCTCAAAATTTCTATGAGACGAATTTCGGGACAATGTGAGGTGTGTAGAGGGAGATGGTAGCTGTCCTCTGATTATTTTGATTTTTAAAAAGAGCACTAGAGCGTCTGATTAGCAATCCAATGAGCCCCCTTTGAATTTTGTATGACCACACTTTCTGTAAGATCCCTATATGTCCCCAGGGTACAACCTACAACCCTTGCCCTGAGGGCTGGAGGATTTTTTTATCCTCAAAGACATAATTTCCTGACCTTTCTGATAGGTTGTTCGGGGAAATGATAGGCGTGGAAGGAGACATTTGACCTCTGATCCCTTTCGAATAATAAAAAAAGCACCTGTCCTCTCTTTTTCCAATCGAATGAGCCCTTTTTGAACCTTCTACAACAAAACCTTATATAAAAACGCTGTATTCCCCAATGCATAACTTACGACCCTTGTCCTGAGGACGATGGGGGGGACGGTTGTCATCCTCAAAGACATATTTTCCAGACCTTTCAAGTACGTTCTACGTTGAACAAAACAGATATATCAATATTTTTACTGGATGTTCTTGGGGAAATGGTGGGCGTGGTAGGGATGTTAGTATTCCTCCAATCACTATTGACTATTAAAAAGGGGACTAGCCCATTGAAGCTTCGAAGTTTCTATGACAACACTCTATAACCACCTTATATGCCCCCAGCGCATAAATTATAACCCTTGCCCTGAGTGCTGGGGGGGGTCATCCTCAAAGACTTAATATCAAAAACTTTAAACTACGTAGAAAAACTGCTCTCTCAAAATTTTGATGTGAGGTGTTTGGGGAAATGGTGGGGGTGAGAGAACGGTCAGTTAAAAAGGGCACTCGCCCTTTCAATTTCCGATCGAGTGAGCCCTTTTTGAAGTTTTTACGACAACACTTTCTATAAACCTTATCGGACCCACGGCATAACCTACCACGCTTGCCCGGAGGGGTGTAGGGGGAGTGTCATCCTCAAAACATAATTTTCAGACCTGTCAACTAATCTTAAAAAAATATCTATCTCACATTTTTGAGTGGATGTGTTTGGGGACATTGTGGGTGTGAGGGAGAGGGTAGTTGTCCTACAATAACTTTCAAGTATTAAAAAGTCCACTAGCCCTTTGAATGTCCAATCAAATGAGTCCTTTTTTGAAGTTAATACTAAAAAACTATCTGTATAAAACGTATATGCCCCAGGTACTAACTTAAACTCCGTGCATTGAGGACTGGGGGGGAGTGTCCTCCTCAGAAACATTATTTCTATGTTGAAATCAAAAATGCTGAACAAAATGGCTATCTCAAATTTTTAATTGGATGTGTGTGGGGAACTGGGAGGCGTGGAAGGGGTGATAGTTGCCTTCCAATAACTTTTGACAATTAAAAAGGGCACTAGCCATTCCGATTTCCAATCGAGTGAGCCGTTTTCCAAGTTTCTATGACAGCTTCTGCGATACGAAGTGCACTGGTCTAAAGAAAAACATAATAAAAAATAATACATTGTGCCAACATCGTTCTTTAGTTAGGCAGCTAGATTGTGCTACCTATGAGGTCAGACAAATGAATTAAAGTGAGTAGTGCTATGTAAGAGAATAAAACTTAACACTTAATCGTATTATTTGGTTTCGGATGTGTTTAAAAATGTAACGTTGAACTTTGGTTTTTTTTTGCAGAAAGTTTAGTTGTTAAATTGACAGAGTTCACTCAATTTTCACACTCGGAGGTGGGGGGGGGGGTAGGAGTAACCAAATCTGCGGGGTCCTAACACAATTCCGTTGGGGCGCACAGCCGATGATGTAAGGTGGTATCAGTAAGGAAAGGGTATAGGATCTCCGTAGCATAAGGGCCGTGAAATGGAGAGGACCCCTGCAGCCTTAATCTCACAGTCCAAGTGTGATTTAATCCACTTCTGGGCTGTCTCCTTTTTTTACTAAGCAAGATTTGAAGAAAATAAAGGTTAGTCATTAGCTGTGCAAGTGAAGATAAGTGAAACATATATTATTTTCCTATTATACAGTCGAAATAGTCCCTGAAAAATATGTGATAAGCTTTAAAAGTGGAAACTTGAAAGAAAACTTACTTTATTGTTCAACAGTTGTCCAAACAGTATGAAAAATGATATTCTGTAGACGTAAGGAAAAGTACATCACTTTAGTCACAGTGTGCCCCCCTACAAAAGAGGTCTCTCCGGAAGGGTCGAGAAAAAGTTAAAGAGAAGTGTCTGGTTGAGACTCGCGGCGACCGGTCCGCGGTGTAACAGTTGAGGGGTTTTATCAACGCACATGCGGTGTCAGGTGTAAGCTTCCCTACAACACAGATCTTATTTTAAAACATAATATGATGACACTATCAATACTTGTTTACACAAAAACTATGTTTTTTTAACCAACTACCTTAGTTCTGCGCGACACAGCTTTATTTTTAACTACGCAATAAACAACTATCAGTCCAATCTAATTGACGTCTTGACAGCAGGTCCTTATCGACAATGTGCCAACCCTCTCTCGAATTTCAGTGTTTATCGCAGACCGCGGAAACACAGTTACTGCCTCTCACTGATAGATTTATCATCTGACTACATCCTGTACCAGAGGTTTGACCAAATCGTCGAACTGTTTCAGTAGGATGTTAAGAGTGAGTATTTTTTTGGCCCTACTGAGTCTTAACCACGTGGAGGTCGAAATGTAAGGAGAGATGTAGGGAGGATTTTACCCATCTCCCTCCTAACTTTTAAAATTATACAATTTTTTTTTTTATATTTTAAATGTCTTTGTTGTTAGTATAATATTAAAAATTTGTACACACCAAATAAAAAGAAGTAATAATAATGTATTTTGTGATAAGAAATTGCGCCCCCCCCCCCACATACCCCAATGTGTAATTTAATAATAGGATTTTTTTCGTTTTATTTATAAATTACTTAGTAAGAAAACACATATAGGAATTATTGAAAAAAGAGAAGAAAAATTATAGGAGTCGGGAATTGTTATTAAATTTAATTATCAAAAATATGGGTAAACAAAAAACTGATATGGTGTATAGTACGATTTGCACACGGTTAACATAAGGTACAACATCCTTCGATTAATTGAAAAGTTTTTTGGGACTTTTGAGAGTCAAACATTTCAAACTGGCGATGTAAATTTTTAACTGTATATTGGCAAATGAACTCTCCACAGAGTCCAGAATTTATTTAAAATTTACGCAATTCTTTAAGAATAACCACAATTCGTTGTGCTAGAATATTTGATAATTATGTCAGGCGACCGAACTGCATTGTAAGTCATTAATTTGACTGCTTATCTTAAAAAAAATTATAAATTTTTTTTTAAGAACATTCAATTTAATTAAAATAAATTGGAATTTTCTAACTATTTCCTTGGCAATTTTTCAAGATAATTTACGATTCTTCTTAAAAACGCCTGGAAAATTTGTAATTTGTTTCTCGTCTTGGTTGTATTTGTCACTTTGGGGACTGCACGCTTTCGTCGAATATCTTGGACAAGCCTTGATTGGTCCAAAGAATATCTGATCAAAAATCTTTTCAAAAATATACAAATAGTTCAAATATGTAGCTATAGTAGAAAAAAAGAGAACCAGGAATGTGTAAATTGCTATAACCAAAAATCGGAATAAAAATAAACGAATAACAAAGGCTAGTATGTGTGGATAATAACAAAGGCTATTGTGTTTGTAAAATTAAAAAGTATATTATTTTTTTATAGTAAAAATTGATATTATTTTTTTATAGATTATAAGCTATTATTAAAATAAACTAACAAATAAAATTCATTAACTTGAAAAAAAAACATCTTACTAAAAAAAAAAATTACCTTTCAAAAGATTCTTTTAAACCGTTTGTATTGATTTTTTGAACTTGAGGGAGTGTCTTCAGATTGAATTAATTTAACTCAATAGTGCAGTTAATTATACTAGACAAACAGAAGTCATTAACAAGGATTTTTTTTCTGCGGGGGTTGTACTAAACGTACCAATTTCGGGGGGGGGGGGGTCCACACCCCAACACCACGAAACCACCCAAAAACCTTGTCTATTATACCTTGTATGTCATATTTTTAGCTTACCCCCCCACTGTCTGGGGGGGGGGAGGTTAACCCCCCCCCTCGGGGTACGACCGTGCCCTGCACTAACCAATTCACTTCTTTCACTGCGATAAAAAAATAAAAATTCATTATATTAGTAATATACTAAAAAAGGAATAACATTTACTTTGGTCTTTTCCCTAGAGCTGTGTCTGTTGAATTTCCTTTAAACAAGTCAACATATGGGTTTTCAGGATAATCCCTCTCGGGAGAACATTCCAAAAGGGGCAGCCACTCCTTAAGTAATCATGGGATGTGTTCACGAGGTAACTCGACCGTACCATACTTCTACGTGTTTACCACAGGTGCCAGACGGATGGCGGTAAAAGTAGATATATCATCAGAGCAAGGGTAGTGGATGTACTTGTGGAAAACAGCCACTGACGCCGCACCAAATCTCTCACTGAGAGGTTATAAAGTTATCGGATTGGTGCTACAACTCGCTCTTGGGGTTACTATTTAAGATCCTTTGGAGTTCTGCTAGTAGGGGCTGAGGAGTCCCTGTAACACACGCCCTATTTTGGATACTCTGGAGTGGTACTAGTAGTGTATGAAGAGTCCTTAAAAAAAGTAGGCGTCCATATTTGGCATTATACCTAGGTAATTATCATTATTAGTGTAAGAGTGAATAGACTAGTTAGCATGGTTAGGCATTGGGAGAAACTAATATCTCTGCAAGAAGATAAGCCTTTAAATGAATACAAAGACGAAAACACAAAGTGCTTGAATGACATTATACCCGTTTCTTGTTCTATACACGAACGATAGAGTTGATAAAAGGTGGGCGGAGATCGGCAGGAGACTACGTTTCGAGTACTCTGACTATACAGGTCAGAGTGATTACAACCAGAAATAGATCTAGTAGCTACAAAGTCTCTACGTAATATAGAGAGTTAAGATTCTCCAGTCACCGCCTCTATATGGAGGCGACGTATCCGGCCCCATGAGGGGGGGGGCTTTGCGGAATGAATGGTGGTCTACTTCGATCATAAATGATAGACTAGATGCGATATAAGTTTTTTTAACAACTCGAGTATATTATGGCATTTTGAATTACAATTTATGTCATTTAGGTATTCAGAGGGTGGTATATGGGATTTTTCGATACTACATTTTTGTGTTGTTGTACTGACTTAGCGTGACGGAGTGGTGACACTGGGTGGGGTTGTGTCGAAGGGAGGACCGGGTGGAGGTAGTAGTGGAAGTTTACGGTGGAGTAAAAAGTTGGTGGGTCCAGGTATGGCACATATGTAAAATTTTATATAATCTATTTATTTAGTGGTGTTTATATAAATGATTGTCTTTTTTAATAAATTTGTTGTTTTTTCAGTTTATTATTATGAAGAAAAATTCATTTCTTGTTTTTGAAAAAAATCAAAATTAATCAACTAATATTACCAACGTCTACTTAAACAAACGTATTGGAAGGGAGGTGCGGGGGGGACAGGTTCCGAGAAGGTTGACATGAGGTAAATTTGTAAATTTACAATATCTGTGAATATATTTGTAAAATTGCAATACGATATAATTCAATTAGTGGGAAATGTTTAATATAATTAGGTTTAGTTATGAGCGCTGGGGAGGGGGAGGGGTTAGTAAGAGATTTTTTCAAGGAGGACTTATATTAATACTCGATATTTTTGCAAATTCATTTCAAACACGCTAATTTGCGTCGTGACTTATTTTAAATATATTTTTTTATTTTTTTTTTAGTATTATATGGAGACTTAACTGATGTTTTTGTGGCCCATTTTTTAATAAAAAGAAAAAAAATACTATATAGAAATATATAATAATATACTTAAATTATAAAAACACGGTAAGAGAAGAACATTCTCTTTTCGGTGCGAACGTTCTTTTTTCAAAAGTCCCATGGATTGTATTTTCCCAATGGTTTGACTTTTTAATTCTTTTTTTATCCCTACCCCTTACTACAATTTTTTTTTTTTACTATATTTAATTCTAATAGTGAAATCATTAAAATTAAATGTTCATATGAAAGATTAAAAAGACAAGTAAAAAATTAATTATTATAGTACGTGACAGTATATTCAAAGTCAGAACTATCGAGCACGGTTTCGTTACTCAGAATCAGCCGGGACTAAGTCCCTATTCACTATTAAAGAGCCCATGCCTTAAACAGACTTATTCGGTAGAAGGCTGAAAAGAATCAGTTAAAAAAATTGAAACAATGCAGGGCCATTTAGGTTTAGTGAAGTGTATTTAGCTTAATTTAATGATGAAAACTTCTATGTACATTAGTTTGTTATTACATTATGAGTTTTTATTAAGCCAAGATTTTAGTCTTTATTCTATTCAATTAGACTATATAGAGATTATTTAAAATTAATTTAAAAATAAATCATTATTCGGTTATATTGTGTGACTATATTTTCATTAACTAAAACTAAAATAAACTAGACATCTAAAAAAATTTATAAGTTACAAAACATAAAACACTAGATGTTAGTAACTAAAACTAGACTAAACTAGAGCTCTAACTAAAGATCTAATCTATGACTCTAAGGTGAAAAATAGTGCTCTGAACTAAAAGTAAACGAATATTTAACTCTAACAACAACTCTAGGCTAAGACTCTAAGCTAAAAACTCTAAACTCTTAAGTAAAACTAAACTAAACTAGAACTTTACGAAAAACTCTAAGTTACGACTCTAAGCTAAAATTCTAAACTCTTAACTAAAACTAAACTAAACTAAAACTCTAACTAAAACTCTAAGCTATGACTCTAAGGTAAAACATCAAACTCTTAACTAAAACTGAATTAAACTAGGGCTAAAATTTCTAAACTCTTAACTAAAACTAAAATAAACTAGAACTCTAACAAAAACTATAATATAAGAATATAATCTACATTTACTAAATAGTAACTAAAACTAAACTATACTAAAACTAAGACAAAAACTCTAAGCTAAGACTCTAAGCTAAAGACTCTAAACTCTTAACTAAAACTGAAATTAAACAGAAAGACAAAAAAAACAATAATATAAGAAACGAATCCATCAATATAAAACATTAACTAAAACTAAACTAAACTAGAATTCTTAACTGTAACTAAAGTAAACTTTTAACTCTAACTAAAACTCTAAGCTAAGACTCTACTTTAAAACTCTAAACTCTTAACTAAAACTAAATTAAACTAGAACTCTAAATAAAACTAAGCTAAGACTCTAATCTAAAAACTCTAAACTCTTAACTAAAACTATACAAAAATATAAATATAATTTAAACTCTAAGTATTAGATAAAACTCTAAACTAAAACTAAACTAAAATAGAACTTCAACGAAAACTCTAAACTAAGACTCTAAGCTAAAACTTGAAATTCTTAACTAAAACTTAACCAAACTAGAACTCTAACGAAAACTCAATTCTAAGACTCGGATAAAACTCTAAACTCTTAAATAAAAATTAACAAAACTAGAACTTTAAGTAAAAAATATAAGCTATGACAATAACAGAAGACTCTAAGTTTATAACTATAAATAAACCAAACTATAACTATAATTTAAACTCTAAGCATAATCTAAAACTCTAAACTAAAACTAAACTAAACTAAAATTCCAACAAACAATCGAAGCTCAGACTCTAAGCTAAAAGTCGATATCTATTAACTTAAACTAAACTGAATTAGAACTCTAACAAAACTGTAAGTCATGATACTAAGTTAAAACACCGAGTTATTAACTATGACTTTACTAAAACGTAGACTTAACTAAAAATCTAATCTTCTACTCTAATATAAAACTCTAAATTATAAAATATAACTAAACTAAACTAGATATCTAAATAAAACTCTAACAAAACTCTAAGATAATACTCTAAGATAAAAAAAAATCTAACCTCTTAAATAAAAATAAAAAATAACTCTAAGATAAATCTCAAAGCTATAACTCGAAACTCTTGACAAAAAATTAACTAAACTACATATTTAATTAAAACTCTAAGATTTGATTCTAAGATTAAACTCTAAACTATAATCTATTACTAAACTAAACTTAATGTGCAACAAAAGCTCTAATATAAGGCTACAAGCTTAAACTCTAAGCTATTAAATAAACTTGAAATAAGCTAGAACTTAAAAAAAAACTCTGAGGAATGACTCTAAGCTAAAAACTTTAGAATATTAAATAAAAAAAAAATAAAATATAACTCTAACAAAAACTCTTAGCTAAGACTCTAAGATAAAATTCTAAACTCTTAACTAAAACTATACTAAACTAGAACTCTAACTAAAACTCCAAGCTAAGACTCTAAGGTGAAACATCAAACTCTTAACTAAAACTAAACTAAACTAGAAATCTAAATGAAACGCAAAGGTAAAACATCAAACTCTTAACTAAAATTAAACTAAACTATAACTCTATAAAAAAAAATCTTATTTAAGACTAAACTAAACTATAACTATAACAAAAACTCTAAGATAAGACTATAAGATTAAAACTATAAGCTTTTAACTAAAACTAATATGAACTAGAACTTCAAAAAAACATCTAAACTAAGACTCTAAGCTAAAATTTCTAAACTCTTAACTAAAAATTAACTAAAATAGAGATCTAACAAAACTCAAAGCTATGACTCTATGATACAATTCTTAACTGTTAACTAAAAATAAACTAAACTAGAACTCTAACTAAAACTCTAAGCTAAGACTCTATGATAAAATTCTAAACTCTTAACTAAAACTAAAATAAACTTGAACTCTAACTAAAACTATAAGCTAAGACTATAAGATAAAATTCTAAACTCTTAAATAAAACTAAACTAAACTAGAAATCTAACTAAAAGTCTAAGCTAAAACTCTAATCAAAAATTCGAAGTTCTTAACTAAAACTAAACTAAACTAAAACTCTAAATAAAACTCTAAGCTAAGACTCTAAGGTAAAACACCAAACCCTTAAATAAAATTAAACTAAACTAGAGCTATATCAAAAAACTCTAAGTTAAGACTAAACTAAACTATAACTCTAACAAAAACACTAAGCTACGACTCTAAGTTAAAAACTCTAAACTTTTAACTAAAACTAAAATAAACTAGAACTCTAACAAAAACTCTAAGCTAAGACTCTAAGCTAAAAACTCTAAACTCTTAACTAAAACTAAAATAATCTAGAACTCTAACAAAAACTCTAAGTTAAGACTCTAGGCTAAAATTCTAAACTCTTAACTAAAACTAAACTAAACTAGAACTCTAACTAAAACTATAAGATCTGACTCTAAGTTAAAACATCAAACTCTTAACTAAAAATAAACTAAACTAGAACTATATCAAAAACTCTAGGATAAGACTCTAAGCTAAAAACTCTAAACTCTTAACTAAAACTAAAATAAACTAGAACTCTAACAAAAAACTCTAAGCTAAGACTCTAAGCTAAAATTCTAAACTCTTAACTAAAACTAAAATAAATTAGAACTCTAACAAAAACTCTAAGCTATGACTCTAAGGTAAAACATCGAACTCTTAGATAAAACTGAACTAAACTAGGGCTAAAAATTCTAAACTCTTAACTAAAACTAAAATAAACTAGAACTCTAAAAAAAACTATAATATAAGACTCTAAGATACATTTATAAAAGAGTAACTAAAACTAAACAATACTGGAGCTAAGACTAAAACTCTAAGCTAAGACTCTAAGCTAAAGACTCTAAACTCTTAACTAAACTAACATTAAATAGAAATCTAACAAAAAATATAAGATAAGACTCTAAGCCAAAATAATAAACTCTTACCTAAAACTAAACTTCAACAGAACTAAAACTCTAAGCTAAGACTATAAGCTAAAACTTTAAACTCTTAACTAAAATTAAAATAAACTAGAACTCTATCAAAAAACTCTAATTTAAGACTAAACTAAACTAGAACTATAAAAAAAACTATATGCTAAGACTATAATCTAAAAACTAAACTTCTAATGATCTATAAAACAAACTTGAAACTTAAGTAAAACTATAAGTTAAGACTCTAAGCTAAAAACTCTAAACTCTTAACTAAAACTAAACAAAACTAGAAATCAAAAAAAAACTCTAAGTTATGAATCTAATCTAAAATTATGAAATCATAACTAAAACTAAACTAAACTAGAACTCTAACAAAAACTCTAAGGAATGACTCTAGTTTAAAACATCGAGGTTTTAACTAAAAGTAAACTAAACTAGAACTATAACAAAAACTCTAAGATAAGAATCTAAGCTAAAAAACTCTAAACTCTTAACTAAAACTAAACTAAAACTATAACTCTAAGCTAAGTCTCTAAGCTAAAACTCTAAACTATTAACTAAAACTAAACTACACTAGAACTTCAACATAAACTCTACGCTAAGACTATAATCTTAAAACTCTAAACTCTTAAATAAAACTAAAATAAACTATAACTCTAAAAAAAACTCTTAGCTACGACTATAAGATAAAACACAAAACTATTAACTAAACTAAACTAGAACTCTAACTGAAACTCAAATGTAAAACATCAAACTCTTAACTAAAATTAAACTAAACTAGAATTCTAACAAAAAAAGTCGAAGTTAAGACTCAAAGCTAAAACGTGAAACTCTTAACTAAAACTTAGCAAAACTAAAACTTTAAGTCAAACTATAAGGCATGACTCAAAGCTAAAACTAGATAGTCTTAGATGTAACTAATCCAAACTTCAACTCAGACTAAAACTCTAAGATAAGACTCTAAGCTAAAAACTCTAAACTCTTAACTAAAACTAAACTAGAACTCTAACAAAAACTCTAAGCTAAGACTCTAAGCTAAAACTCGAAACTCTTACATAAAACTTAACCAAACTATAACATTAACTAAAATTCTAAGCTAAGACTCTAAGCTAAAACTCTAAATTCTTAACTGTAACTAAACTAAACTAAACTAGAACTCTAAATAAAACTCTTAGCTAAGACTCTAAGCTAAAAACTCTAAACTCTTAATTAAAACTAAAATAAACTAGAACTCTAACAAAAACTCTAAGCTAAGACTCTAAGCTAAAAACTCTAAACTTTTAACTAAAACTAAACCAAACTAAAACTCTAAGCTAAAAGTATGGGTAGTTCAACTTGGAAATTGGGTTTTGGAGGGACATTAAGAAGGGAACTGGTTCTGAAATGCCTTTTGAAAAGTATTTCTTGGTGTTGGGGCATTCAAAAGCTGTAAAGTACAGTTGTGGGTGAAAAAGATGGGTACTTCAAGTTGGAAAATAGGTTTGGAAGGGACATTAAGAAAATAACTTGTTCTGAAATACCTTTTGAAAAGTATTGCTTGGAGTTGGGGCATTCAAAAAGCTGTAAAGTAAAATTGTGTGTAAGAAGGATGGGAACTTCAACTTGTAAAACAGGTTTAGAAGGGACATTAAGAAAAGAAGTGGCTCTGAAATGAATTTTGAAAAGTATTGCTTGTTTTTGGTGCATTCAGAAGCTGTAAAGTAAAGTTGTGGGTGAGAAGTATGGGTACTTCAAGTTGGAAAATAGGTTTAAAAGGGACATTAAGAAAAGAAGTTGTTCTGAAATGCCTTTTGAAAAGTATTGCTTGGAGTTGGGGCATTCAAAAAGCTGTAAAGTAAAGTTGCGGGTGAAAAGGATGGGAACTTCAACTTGTAAAATGAGTTTAGGAGGGACATTAAGAGAGGAACTGGTTCTGAAATGGTCTTTGAAAAGTATTTCTTGGTGTTGGGACAACCAAAAAGCTGTAAAGTATAGTTGTGGGTGAAAAAGATAGGTACTTCAAGTTGCAAAATGGGTTTAGGAGGGACATTAAGAAAGTAACTTGCTCCGAAACGGTTTTTGAAAAGTATTTCTTGGTGTTGAGGTATCCTAAAAGCTGTAAAGTATAGTTGTGAGTGAAAAAGATAAGTACTTCAAGTTGGAAAATGGGTTTAGGATGGACATTAAGAAAGTAACTTGCTTGTCTTAGTCGATTACGTCATTCTATGCCCATAAATGAATTCCCGTCATGATCTTCTGATATGGTTCTACCGATTATGTAATCAATTTCTAAGAAATCCATTTGTCCTAGTTGATTACGTCATTCTATGCCCATAAATGGATTCCCGTCATGACCTTCTAATAGGGTTCTACCGATTATGTAATCAATTTCTCAGAAATCCATTTGTCATAGTTGATTACGTCATTCTATGCCCATAAATGGATTCCCGTCACGAGCTCCTTATAGGGTTCTACCGATTATGTAATCAATTTCTCGGGAATTCTCTCCCTTCGATTACGCAATCAATATATCTCTTCCCCACTTTTCCCTTAGAAACATCAAATTAATTCCCCTTTCGTGAATCAATAATTCCCCTTAGAAACAACAAATTAATTCCCCATTTCTTGAATCAATAATTCCCCTTAGAAACAACAAATTAATTCCCATTTCATGACATATCAATCAATCTTGACATCACCTGTCAGACATTATTAAACTTCGCCTGGAAACAATTTGATTAATGATTGACAGTACCTGTCAGACATTATTAAACGTTGGCCGGAAATAATTTTGGTTAATGACTGACAACATAGGTGTTCCAAATTCCCAATCTCTTTTAATTAACCACGTGTTCTCCCTAATGACTCTATGCACATGGCCAAAACAACAACAACAACAACATCGACCATGGAGAACGAGGTCATTGACTGATCCCGCAATCTTTCTCCCTAGGGACTCTATGCCCATATTAGGAGTCCCCGTGGGAACTCCTGAGGCCTTTCTACTGGCAGCGCTATTGCGCCGCCTATGGTTGGCTCTACGACTATCAATTTAACGATTAGCATGTAATCACGTGGAAATCATTATTATGAAAATTTAAGACGGTAGTAAAATAGTGATGTGACATTACAAGCTGGCACGTGCAGGTGGGGGGGGGGTGAAATTTCTAATTATTTATAGTTTTCCCACGTTTTTGACAGAATTACCTGATTTTATTTGTGGGGGGGATACGATTTCACTTTTCTTTAAAATAGATTCCTGTGTACATGGCTGATTGAAATATATACATCATTAGGCCCCAGATATATTTTTCAATAAATCTCAATTTTTAACTGTTTTCGTAACATTTCCAAGCGTTACAATGTAATTTGTTGATTCAGGAATAAGAATTTCTTGAAACTCATGAAATTTCGAAGATTTTGGGGAGGGATTTTTTTATTGTGTTTATAACCCCGTGTTGAAGACATCAAGCGTTTAAGCAAAACTTTTTTTCCCAAATTCTAAAAATTGGGATAGTCATCCCACTGGCAAATAATCTAGTATCATTAATGAGTCCTAAAGAGTCCTTTAGGCCGGTCGTGTGGCCGGTTATATTACCAAACATTAGTAGTTCGTGAGATAGCTTACAGTTATTTTGCATACGAGCAGAATATCTCAGTAGGAGTAAAACACTTTAGTAATGGGGCCAACTTCAAAAATTCATGAAGATCTATAGATTTTTAATACGGGGTTGGGTGAAGAGGAATTGTAGGACCCAATCACTCTTGGAAGAGTTTCTGGTATGTGGGATACGCTTAACAAATAAAATTTAGAAAACATGCTATTAAGATATTGGAAATTTTTGTGCGAATTCTGCCCATTCTGTACTGAAGGTAGCAAATTACTTAGTAGTAACATACTTTTTAGACTGAGAGATGCTGTAGACAAAGTTTTGAGAGAAGAAACCAAATGTGTTGATAAAATTTTCACTCTTAGGTTAATAATTGAGAAGTGCCTGAGTTGTCAAAGACCTTTGGTCCTCAGTTTTATACATTATTATTTGAAAAAACAACGTTTTCTAAAGATTTAAAGAGGCTGAGTCACAAGTTCGAACCTTAAAACGTACAGGGATTAGGAGGTACAGTTGGGGGGCTGCCACCCCCCCCCAAACCCCCCGCTTTTGCAGCCTTTAAATAAAAAAAAGCAAGTTTTTTAAACTGAAAGTAAGGAGCGACATTAAAACTTAAAACGAACAGAAATTATTCCGTATATGACCTCCTCAACGCCTGGCTCTTTACGCTAAAGTTTGACTTCTCAAAACTCTTTTTTTTAAACAATAAAAACTTTAGCGTAAAGAGCAAGGCGTTGAGGAGGGCACAGCCCCTTTCATATACGGAATAATTTCTGTTCGTTTTAAGATTTTCTTTTTTCAACTTTTTTTCGAGCATGCGGATATACGGCATGTTATCAAAGCAGTGGAGACTTACCTGTAACCTGAAGGCCGACTGTGATATTCTTCTGGAGACGCCTGTTGAGCCGAAGGATTTAATAGATTGGATTTAAAAAAGAAACTGAGTTTCTTTTTAAACTTTAAATTCAATATATAAAAAATTTATCTGAAAGGGAATCAAACTGGGAAAATTTTCCCACTGTGGTGGGAAAAATTAACATGGGCTCTTATAGAAAAACGAGGTTTTTGGTAAATGTAAATTCGGGGGATAATTTTTTCGGTCTGAAAATATCAAAAGGCCCTAACAGGTCAAATTCCGCTTCGAATGAGTCCTCATTCACCCGGATCCGTTGCCAACTGTGGCCTGTAGGCGTGGCTAATAAAAAAAAGAGAAATGAACATTATGCGGCTATGTTGGTTTTTTGGAAAACAGGGAAAAAGTAATCGGATTGAGCTGAAATTTCGAGGATAAGCTCCCAGGCCTTAGGAAAGCTTAACCTCTAAATTTCAGCCCAATAGGACAAAGTTAAAGGGGGGCTGTGGTGGGAGGGTCGAAACTTCCGGCCCAGTTTACCCCATGAAGATAAAGTCGGAGGAGGATGAAATTTTGCACGTTTCTTAGTTTGGGCTTGGGCTACAAAATATGATCACCGCCGTCTCTCAATGCGATCAATCGCTTAACATTGTGGTGGGTCGCCTCTTTAAAGAGGCACAAGTGTGCCTCCTTGATGAGCAAAAGTTCGATTCTGTTGATAGAAGAGCTTGTATGGTATACCAGACAAATAAATTAAAGTGAGTAGTACTATGTACGAGAATAACACTTCTGCGGTTAAGGTAGAAAGTGAGGTTAGCAGCTGGTTTTGTATTGAATAAGGAGTTAAGCAGAGTTGTATTCTTCCCCCTTTATATGGATCATTTTTATGGACTTTGTCTAAGGAGCACAGGAAAGGCAATGGGAGACCCGGAAATCAAATGGGGAGAAAAAACTCCCCTGGACTTAGATTATGCTGATGATTTAAGCATCCTAGATGAAAGTGAGAGCAAAATGAGTGAGGTTTTAGAGAAATGTTAAGGAGACTAAGTCACTCAGGCTAGGAATAACTGAAGATGAAAAGGTGGCGTTGGGTAACGAAAGGATTGATCAGGTGGGTAACTTTACTTACCTTGGTAGTATTATTAGTAAAGACGGTGGGAGCAGTGAGGATGTTAAAAGTAGAATAGCCAAGGCTCAGGGTGTGGTTTCACAGTTAAAAGAAGTTTGGAAGAATAGGGAGATAAGTCTGCAAACCAAGGTTATAATATTGAAAGCTACAATGATGGCAGTGGTCTAATATGGCTCTGAAGCATGGGCGCTCCGAAAAGCGGATGAAGTTTTTCTAGATGTTTTCCAGAGAAGTTGCCTACGGATTGCTGACAGACTGGATTTCAAACAGTAGGCTGTACGAAAAATGTGGTTTAATCCCGCTTTCTAAGGCTAATATGAAAGAATGGTTGAGATGGCTAGGGCACGTTCTGCGGATGAAGGATGACAGATTGCCGAAAATTGTTTGATTTTCAAAAGTATTATAGGTATTGATGACCTTATCCATGTCAAAATCCAAAATCCAATCATCATCGTTATCATTTTCGTTATCATTTGTATCGTTATCATTTGTTTGGTTCGTTAGATCTCGGCTTATCTTTCGTCATTATGAAATACGTATCGCCGAACCTTTTTTATTTTTTAACAAAGGTATGGGGCACGCGTCAGGCTTCTATATAAAGATTCTCACTGTTGCTTGTCTTTTCAACGTAGATAATTTGAGCCTTTTCTTGAGGTCATGACGTCCAAATGGACCTTAAGTTAGAAGTGGTGCCTTTGTAAAATTACATTTGTTTTTTTTATTGTACCTTTAACTTTTGCATCGGCTTGTCTTTTGTCATTATGAAAGACATATCGCCGAACCTTTGTTTGGTAGGCATTGATGAATTTATCCATGTCAAAATCCCAAGCCCAATCATCATTGCTATGATTTTCAATTTTGACACGTTTTGATTCTCGCTGTACAGGTTGATTTTCATTGATTCATTGCTCTTCATTTTCATTTTTGACTCTCTCACTTTTTCGGTGTCGTATGTCGTATGTCAAGTGAGGGAGTCGTATGACTCCCTCACTTGTTCGGTGTTCTAACCGCGTGCGTCTTTACTCTTCAAATTCATGTTTAACTAGCTCTAATTATCGCTTCCACATATTCTATCTGCCCGTGTCTTTGATCTTCCTTTTCCTTTTTTACACGTTTTTGGATTTTGATTATTTTAGATGATGTAAGAATAATCTTTGCTTTAGGTGTCCATATTGGTGTTGTTGCAATTGATTGTCCAGGTTGTCTTCAGGTTTTGGTTCCAGAGAACCATCATTTATGGTAACTGCAACTGCAAATTTTCGTTTTTTGGTCCTTTCGACAGACAATAAATTATATAAATAACTGTTGCGTTGGAAACTCGGCAACCTTATTTATGCTATGCATGAAATCATATAAGAAAATACTCATATGATGTCATAAGAAATGCTTATATGATGTAATAACATAGTACATGACGTCATTTGCAAAAATTAAAATTAAGGCTCTTAAGAATTTTTCTCAGACTTCTGACCTATCTAGATCGTTTTTTTTTATGCGAGAATATCCCAAGATATCAATTTTCAAGAAAAAATATGGAGCCGTTTTCGAGAACGTACATAAATACATATAAATTACTAACACACACACACACACACTATATATATATATATATATATATATATATATATATATATATATATATATATATATATATATATATATATATATATATATCAAGGCCGTATCCAGGGGGGTTACCCGATTAAACCCCCCCCCCGAAATTTTTTACCGAGTCGAAAATAAGTCAAAAATGAGTAAAACCTAGGTAAAAATCAGTAAAATTAGTCGAAAACTGAGTCAAAAATTAGTAAACCCCCCCTCCCGAAAAAGTCAAAATTAGGAAAAAAAAACGAAAAAAAATCCTGGATCCGCCCTTGATATATATATATTATATACTATCAAGTTTAGATAGTATACAAGTTTCTTTGGAATACCTTAAAAATGTGGCGACATGTACCCATTGATGATCAACATTCTATTTTGACCCCCTAATAAATCATCACTCATAAGGCTCTCATTACAACACTGATGTAAATCAAAGATGTATTTATTGTTGATTCATGTTATTACAAGGTGTTGACATCAGAAATACCGCTTTCAGCCCTGTGAAAATTCATCCAACTGAAATCCCTGATGATAATGAAATAGTGAAGTAATATCTAGAGATATTGCAAGATTACACCCTAGATACAAATTTCAATTAATCCGATGTCTTAACAATATCCTTAACGTTAGCAAGTCTAGGGATCCATATACTGTAGAAGCTATGATGAACATCTTCAAAAAAAAAAAAAATTTGAAGTATAAAGAGATATGTTGTGCTCAAGAGGCAGTTTGAACATGGATAGAAAGTAGATTCATATCTGAGGGGTTACCTTGTTTAGACCCCCTCCTCCAGAATTGTTTTCCGACTCGTAAGTTGGTCTTATAAATGCAGGTAAAATAAAGCCCTTATTTAAGACCGTTAGACGAACCCCACGGGAGGTAAACCTTCCTCTTCTTCATAGTTCTGGCCCCACCCACTCCAGAAAAGTTGTTTTAGAACTCTTAAACAAAGCATTGTCTTATAAATTTTTGGTAAAATGGGTTTTCGCCTATATATTTACTCCTAGTTGTAATTTTGACTGAAATGGACATTTTAGAAAATACATCCACTCATAAAAATATTGAATGTAGGCTACATACGCATTATCATCTAGATGTAGGTAGGGGCGTAATTTGCTATGGGGCAGGGGAAAACTGTCCCCCAGAATTTCTTTCCTTCCTCCCTCTGATACCCCAGTTACCCCCCCCCCCAGGGGAAATTTTATTTCTTCAAAAATCTTGTCAAAACTAAGATAAGCCTATATAATTCAAACATCCATAGAAACGGGTCAATTGTCTTCAGTATATTTTTGCCTATACGGTACTATATTGCTCATTCGCTTGGATTGGAAATATTGGCTCCAACTTTGGCCCCCCCCTCCCAGGATTTTGACAAATTATGCCACTGGATGTAGGCTATACTTATAAATCAGAAGACGAAAATATCAAAGTTTTATGCTTCCGTGTTTAGTAAGCTTCTGCTGGGATGTACGTTTTTTGACTCCCAGCCCCTCTTAAATCCTAAATTTGTGTGTTTTTTTTATTATCGGGCCTCCTCCGTTTTTTTCAATATTGCTCCTCACCCCCAAAAAATAAAATAGTGGGTACGTGTCAATGTTTCTATATTAATAACAGTGCTTTATCTCCATTAATTTATTTTCTTAAGTGCATCCATTTATTCCTTGAGCGTATTCCAGAAAGGTGAGCTGAAGCTCCACCCTTTTTACCCGCTGTTGTACAAATAAACGTTCAAACAGGGATAATCCATTAATAGACAGTGAAAACAGATACAGATATTTCGACCACATATACAGCGATCGTAATCTGAACATTTATTTGTTCGCCACAGAAAAGCAGTGTGGTCTTGGAACAAAAAATACCTAATTAAAGGTATTACGTTGAAAACCCGTTGTTGTATTTATCCTTTGTTGTAATACTAAATTTTGAGCATTTAAAAAGAACGCGCATCCTGATTAGATTTTATTTGTATTTTTAGCCACTAAAAAGAAGGAGTCTTTTTTTTATAAAAATAATCTCTATATTTCTGCTGTCTTGGTCTATTGATCTTGGATCCAAAAAGCCCCATTTAAGAAATAAGGAATTCCATAGCTATAATATCTCCTTTGCCTCGACTTAATTGCCTCATTAGTCATACATTTTAATATCCTCGGCCAAACTTCGCAAAGCTCAGATATTAAGAGCTGTCCAGTAAACCCCCTTGTTTATGACCATATACCTCTGTTTGATAATGAGACCCAATCTGGATCCATTTCCCTATTCTAAGGATCCCTAAGCCGATGGACATTAGCGTCCCTGCAAGATATAGATAATGACTCTTTGTCTTGATTTAGGAGGGAACGCTATGACAAGGATCTTGGGTTAATTTTTAGGTTCACAATCAAACGTAAATATTCAATCTCACTTTATAGTGGACGAGAGCATGACACCAAAGTAAATTCCACAATAACGAAAAATTCACGTTAACTAATTGTACGCCTGTTTTTCACGTGCGGTACTAGAACCATTTATAAGTGCCAAAATTTCTATATTTGCCGCTTAAGCATGAAGAAAAATAGGTAATAGCCTAATAATACAATTAAGGGGGGTTTATGCGACAGGCCGTTGCTCAGCGGCAAAAAGTACCTGTCGCGGAAAACTAATGGAAAGTGAAGCTGGCTTATCAGACAGGCTAATGAAGATTATACCCGCTAGTTGCGAATAACAAGTGCAAAAAACGAGTTATTTAAAAATTATACCAATAGACATAAAAAAAATCGGTTTATTATGCTGATTTCAAATATGTAAAGTTCACTAAAGGTTAAGAATATAAAAGTTTCATTAAGTTTTGTCTTACCCATTAAAGGTTACGAAAATTTGCCTGATTTTCGAAAAAAGGGAGAAAGACCCCCTAAAAGACATAGAATCTTATGAAAATCACACCATCAGATTTAGCGTATGTCTTGCTTTCTCTTTTCCGTCTCAATTTTACGCGTGGAGTTGTTAAGGGCAATTGTCCGGGGTAAACTTTCACCGAGATTCAATTGTCTAGAGAATATTTCCGTGGGGAGGGGATTTCTCCATTGACGTGGGGTCAGATTTCCTGGCCTTATTTGGAAAAAAAAATTAGAAATTAAATAAAAAAACAAGTTTTTCAACTGAAAGTAAGGAGCAAAATGAAAACTTAAAACGAACAGATATTATTACGTGTAAGAAGCGGGTTCCGCCCTCCCCATACCCTCCCTTTTTACGCTAAAGTTCGAATTTTGTCCGAATTCACGGCTCCTGAAACACAAGGGTCGCATAATTAGAACAACAAGAAGCTTTTTTCAAAGAACTACAAAACTTTAGCGTAAAGAGCGAGGTGATGAGGAGAGGGCAACCCCTTTCATATACGTTGGATGTCATTAAGACATCCAACTAATTTACTTTTTGTTGTTTGTCTAAGTTCTCCGTTCTCCTCCTTTTTATGATTTTAATTACCCTTTTAATTTACGTGTTTTCTTTGTTTTAAATTTTTTGACACATTATATATATATATATATATATATATATATATATATATATATATATATATATATATATATATATATATATATATATATATATATATATATATATATATATATATATATATATATATATATATATATATATATATATATATATATATATATATATATATATATATATATATCTATATATGATATATATATATATATATATATATATATATATATATATATATATATATATATATATATATAATGTATATATATTTCACAAACTCAATTTTTATCACAGTGGGCTTGAAAATGAGTAAGCACACTAATATAAAAGAGCTTTAAAAGAGGGGGGCTGCGCGGGGCGTAAAATAGGTTGATCCGATAAACTTGCGTTAAAAGCAAGTTTAATTAATACAAACTTGGGTTAATTAAGTAAATTACACTACTTTAGACTACGCTAGGGGCGCGCGCCCCCGCACCCCCTGGATCCGCCACTGTGAATAGGTGCATATCAAATCTAGTATACTACTAGGACTATTTCAAATCATACAACAATATATTGTTACCCAATTCATCATTAAATTATCAGGACTATTTGAATGCTTACACCTCAGTTGGTGGCAAAGAATTCAATTGGTATATGCAAATTCGCTATGGTTCTTTTAAGACGTTCGATTGAGCCTTAATGGTGTAACGGTAGCTGTAGGTGAAAGTAATTAATGATAACTTATAATATTAATGAATCTGAGATTTGATTGATGCAGTTAGTTGAAATAACAGTGAAGTTCATTCTTTTTATCTGTCCGACTTGTGCTAATATCATGGCCAAATATATCTTAGGCTTAATTTTGTGTCTAATTAAATGGTTGCTGGCAAGTCTACTGACATTCCTTGCATCTAGACCCTGGCGCTGCGTCGGCGGATCGACCGAACGCCGCCAACAAGAGGCCCGGTCGAACGCCGCCGAAGTGTCGCAACGCCGCCGCCGGCAAAGGCGGCGGCGTTCGGTCGACTTTAAATTAAATTTGTGGCAATTCTTTATTGCGTCAACCGCAAAGTCAGAGCTTTTCCTTCTCGTGTGGTTTATTATTTCGATTTTCCTGATTAGAAATCAAGCAAGGCTGGCACTATCCCCGAATTTTCGAGTATTGACCCGAAAATCTATGCGTCACCCCGAAAAAAAAATTTGGTTTCCCGAATCCCCGAAAATCACGCAATCACGGTGCCACCCCTAGCGATTTATCACCATTGACTTTCCCTGCCAAATATTACTTAGCATACCATAATTCTTCACTACTCTCTGGTTCGTTAATTTTCGTCTCTTGTTACTTTGCATAAGAACCAGACAGATGCAATATGCAATTGCATTGCAACTATTGCAATATACACTGTTCTTCATATGTTGAGAAAAAAATATCGTCTTTATGAGATGAGTTTAAATCATTTCGAATCCAGTTTCCCACTTGCAATTCCTTGCATCATTCGTAGCCAAGAATTTTATTTTCAAGTTGAATAGAATAATCGAACGCAACATTCACTACAGTTTGATTTTAAAGATCGAAGATCGTTTCTACAACTGAATTGTAAGTTTGCAGAAATTTTTTTTCTTTTGCTGTTTTTAGATAAGAATTTCTTAATGTTGAATACTCAATTGTTGAACGCCTGATAAAAGAAAATACAATCTTCTGTCTGAAAATATTTTACCCCCCCCCCCAAAAAAAACCTTCTATTGAGACAAAATTTAGCTATAGACTAAGCTATGTACAAGGTTAGAGAATCAAAGATTGAAACGGAAGTTACCCCAAAAATATGATTCATAAAAAATTGTAAATTATTGCCTATAAGGGGGGGATAGGGGGATATCATTTTTAAATGATAATACCTCATTTTTTTACTGAAAGCAGGGATGCCAAAAGGATATTAATTTTTTTCATTTAAAGCGGAGATGGAAAAAAATACTATCAAATTCCCTGCGAAACCATTGAAATATTTTGATAGACCCAGGGCCCCCCATTGGGACTTGTTCATTGTCTTTGGTATTTTGCGATTTCTCATAGGTTACTGGCCTAATTTGGCTTTTGTGTGTGCTCCCTTTTAATTAGATTCTTTGCATCTTATTGAATGCCACGGCGAATCTATGACTCAGTTTTCCAATAGTTTGAGGTATATCTGAATAACTTTGCCTTTTTTGTTGTCATCTTCGTACCCCTTTACTCATATCCTCATTTTTTTTTCCAAGGAACACTAAGCTGTTTAACGTTATTTCGCGTGTTTGTTTGAACCATATAGTGACCTAGTTAATTATTAAATAAATTATTTTTTTATGTAAAGCTGAGACGGTATCCCAGCAAGATGGTATCCAGGGGGGGGGGGGTAGGGAGGTATTACATTTAAATGATAATATCTTGAATTTTTTTTAATGAAAGCAGTGATGCAAAAAAGTTAATTTTTTTTTATTTAAAGCAGAGACGGCATCCTATCAAGAAGATGGTATCCATAGGGGGGGGGGCATAGGGAGTTATTATATTTAAGTGATAGTACCTTGATTTTTTTTTATTAAAAGCAGGGATACCAAAAAGTTAATTATTTTTTTAATTTAAAGCAGAGAAGGTACCCTATCAAGGTGCATAGTATCCAGGGGGGGGGGGTAGGGAAGTATCATATTTAAACGAAAATATCTTGAATTTTTTTTAGTGAAAGCAGGGATGCCAAAAAGTTTTTTTTAATTTAAAGCAGAGACGGTATCCTATCAAGATGGTATCCAGAGGGGGGGGGGCATAGGGAGTTGTGTGATAGTACTTAGATTTTTTTTTATTATTGAAAGCAGGGATGCCAAAAGTTCATTTTTTTTTAATTTAAAGCAGAGACTGTATCCTATCAAGGTGGTGTCCAGAGGAGGGGTAGGGAATTCTTATATTCAAATAATAATATCTTGAATTTTCTTATTGAAAGCAGCCTCAGTCCACACAAAGTGGATAAGTTGATTTTTATTCCTGACAATTATAGCCACATCCCGCAGTTAGAATAGACTTCCAAGTTTGACTGAAGGAATTTTTTTCGACCAGTTGACCCCTAGATTTTTTGTCCCTCCACACTATCTTGAAAAATACCTTTTTTTACACATACTGATATTTGGACTTTCATTAGTATACCAGCTTACCCGTCACGCGTTGCCACGATCTTTAAAGAAAGGAAATCCAATGAGAATACCCCTAAGAAAAATTTCTAAAGCAGAGACGGTATCCTATCAAGGTGGTATCCAGTGGGGGGGTGGGTTGGTAGCTATCATATTTAAATGATAATACCTCGATTTTTTTTGAAAGCAGGGATGCCAATAAGTTAATAATTTTTTTTTATTTAAAGCAGAGACGGTATCCTATCAAGATGATGGTATCCATAGGGGGGGGGGTATAGGGAGTTATTATATTTAAGTGATAGTACCTTGATATTTTTTCATTGAAAGCAGGGATGCCAAAAAGTTTTTTTTTAATTTAAAGCAGAGAAGATACCCTATCAAGGCGCATGGTATTCAGGGGGGGGGTAGGGAAGTATTATATTTAAATGATAATATCTTGAATTGTTGTATTGAAAGCAGGGATGCCGAAAAGTTTTTTTTTAATTTAAAGCAGAGACGGTATCCTATCAAGATGGTATCCAGAGGGGGGGGGGCATAGGGAGTTATTATATTTAAGTGATAGTACTTTTATTTTGTTTTTATTGAAAGTAGGGATGCCAAAAAGTAATTTTTTTTTTTTTTAAGCAGAGATGGAATCATTATTATAGCCACATCCCGCAGTTAGAATAGACTTTCAAGTTTGACTGAAGGAATTTTTTTCGAGCAGTTGACCCCTAGGTTTTTTGTCCCTCCACACTATCTTGAAAAATGCCTTTTTTTACACATGCTAATATTTGGACTTTCATTAGTATACCAGCTTACCCGTCACGCGTTGCCACGATCTCAAAAGAAAGGAAATTCAATGAGAATACCTCTGAGGAAAATTTCTAAACGTTCACTGTCTAAGTTAAAAGTTTCTAACGTCATAATGTTTTCATTTTAATTTAATTATAACTGAGAAACATATTCAAATCATACAAGATTACGTTGAATTGCTATGCATGCTCTTCGAAAAGCTGTTCTATTTTCTGATATCGTCCATTATATAAATTCATTTAAGTTCGACCTAGCTAATTGATTGAGAATGACACATTGATTGGAAATTAACTTCCATTTTCCTTCCAGTACTGAGGTGGGTCATCCGCATTTCGTCATTGGGAACTGATGCTGGATTATTTTTTAAGGTGAAATTTTAAGTTATCCTATTCAAACCGATTATAAATGATTGTGGAAAAAATTGATAGGACAGGTTGATGTGTTTTACATATATTTCTGCTTGCAATTGTATGTTCTTTTGTGTACTGTAAATATTGTTTTATGTTTTATGTATGGTATATTTCGACAGTTGGATAATGTTTTGAAATATAAATCAACAGATGTAAATTAAAGAAGGAAGAAGCCAAGCAAAAATACTCCGTACAACATCTTTGTCCAACCCCTATGATAATTTAAAATTAACAGGATTTTCGTGAGTTATACTTGCTGTATTTTTTTTTTTTAATTGTTATTAAAACCTGTTTTTAATACAAGGAAGGATTTTTAGGAATCTAGAAGAGCCAAAAAAAAAAAAAAACAATCAATATCAAAGTCGACCATTTCAACTGTTTTAAAGGTGACAAAGCAGATATTGCCAAAGGGCATTATGAAAAAATTAAGCATCCAAGTTCAAACTTATATTCAAAGTTTTTACCCAGATAGCTGACGAATTTTGTGATACGGTATTTGAAGTTTTGTATGCAGTAATACTCGATGAAAAAACTACTAATTTTGATAATTATTTGTGATAAGAATACATAGCTAATAGATACTTCAACTATTATGCAAGGGCTCTGAAAAGCCACAGCCATTTCGTTTCTACCAGATTTCTACTTCTCTTGATGAACAACAAAAAAGACCAGTTTCCAGCCACCGACTTGTGAAGTTTTGAACTCATGAATAGGCTCGAATCTGTTGTAAATTTAAGCTGTGATTTGAGAAAGACTGATGAAAACATTAATGTTTGTGGTCCACATTGATCGTGCCGGCGGCTCAGCGCGCTGTTTTTGGCCCCGCTGCCATCGGTCTTCCCTCATCGGCGCGGCGTCGGGGTCTAGTTCCATCCTAGTGATTGACTAGAAGTTATGGAAACTTACCAAATATACAAGTTCAGATTATGTGTTGTATCATTTTAGGTCTTATTTCTTTACACTATCTTTTTCTTTCTTTTTATTAAACTACCAATTACTTTTTCTTCATAAGTTAATTTAAATAAGAGGGGTTATGAATGATCTACCAGATTACTTATTTTCTACCGAGAATTTCTAGAAACGACTCTTATCCTTTTTAAGCCATGATCAAATCTTTCAAACAGGGCAGGGTTAAAGCCATCTCGGGCTTATTTTTTCTAATTAAATGGTTGCTCACAAGCCTACTGACATTCGTTGCATCCTAGTGATTGGCTGAGAGTTACGGACACTTACCAATTATATAAGATAAGATTTATTCTATATTAGATACACATACAATATTACATGTTATTATTCCCCCAAAGGGGGAATGATTACAAAGGGGGGATGTAAGATTATTTATTATGTCATTTTAGATTAAAATTCTTTACAGTATCTTTTGTTTCTTCTAAATAAACTACGAATAGCTATTTTCTTTATAAGCTAATTTAAATGAGAGGGGTTTGTGATTTCCCAGGTCACTATGCTGAGAATTTCTATCAAAGAATCTTTTTCATTTTTGAGTCACGATCACACCTTTTAAACCATCTTTCTTCCACTAATACCATGGTCAAAGCCTTGCCAGGCCGTATCCAGGAGGGTGTAGGGGGCTTGAACCCCCCCCTCCCCCCCGAAATGTTTGTCCAGCTCGTAAGAATGTGGCAAAAATGAATATAAACAAATTTTTATACGTTTTTTTAGGTTATTTCCCCCCCCCCCAAAAAAAAAAATCCTAGATATGACCTTGAAGCTTTGGCAGGTTTATTTTTTCACCCGATGAAACGGATACTGGCAACTCGGCTAGGGTAATTTAGAGAGAATTATGTATTTTTTTTTGTAAACTTCAAGTTTAAAACTAATATCCACAAACAAAGCTTTCATAAATGAGGTTGCAGATTCTCTCTGTCCTTGAATTTGTATATTTCAGTAATTCATTGAATGTATAGTGGCGTCAATTGGAGGGGGAAAGGAAGGGCTAGTGTTCCCCAAGGTTGTTTGCCCACTAGATTTTGCAAGATAACTTTCAGGGATATTTTCATTGAAAAATGCCTTTTCTGGGTATTTTCATTGTAAAAACTGAAGCAAATTACAAATTTCCCCCCTCTAGGTTTTGACCAACACATTTCGCGCCCTCTAAATTTTCTTGAATTGACGCCCCTGGGTATGTGCTACTTCTTATTGAATGTCTTTCTTTCTTTCTTGTATACTCCGTCAAAAAGTTTAGGCCCTTCTTGTCTGATCCTAACTAATAATGTTTTCTATCCTCTTTTTCAATTAGAGAAATGGTTAGGCAATAAAACTTTCAATAGAGGGAGAGTGATTTATTTAAAAAACACATTGTTGTAAATGTGTTTACAAACACATTAGGGATTTACAAACACATTGTATTTACAAACACAAACGGGGAGGTAGCAACAATTGTTGCTACCTCCCCTAAAAAGCAGAGCTGATCCAAGGGGCAAAGCTTGTCCAAGCTTCCACGAAATACATTTGCCACATCCTTGATTCCCGCTAAAACCTTCTTTTCACAAACTACTACTGCTACTAACAATTCATTGCTGACCACCTGAGGTCAACACAGCCTAGGACACTCCTCCTACACGCCAATCTATTCAAAGTTTCTGTCTTTACCTCTCTCTTCAAGTTTTAGTTTTATTTTATCCCGCACTTATTTTACCCTGTTCAGGATGCCTTACTTTTGCTTGGCCTCTTATGGACCGCCAAAAAGTGCAATCTGTCATCATTCATCCGTAAAACTTGACCTGTAGATAACACTAAAAATGAACCCAGAAAACGATTTTCACTATCCCCCCTTTCTTTTGAAATTTACACTGCGCGACATAACGCCTTTTGAGTTGCCGTATCTAAACTCTACCACCACTACGGTCAGTTCCTGAAGTGCTGCAATTGCCCAAAATTGCGTGCTACACAGCGATTTTCGGTGCTGCATTCAAAAAAATTGACTGTAATAGTGCTAAAATACAACTTCGGCGCTTCAGGAGGCAATCCTGAACACAATGAAATAGTGCTAAAATAGCACTGTCATGCTACAGATGGCAACCCTGACTTCCATTTGTTGAATCGCGAAGAATTGAATAGGCCTAGCTTTCTCTTCCATTATTTGCACGCGTGCGCAACATAAACTAGTTTGACTCATTACATAAGGTCACTTAAAAGTACGCTCTACAACAGTGATTTTCAAACGAAGGGGTTAACGGACACTTAGGTTTTTACAAAACATCGTAAGGGAATGACGAGAAGATTCCAGTGTTTTTTATTTTACTATGCATTAGATTCTTTTATTATGCAATTATTTTCTTAGATTTTTAGTTTGTAAAGGCGTACGGTAAAGTAAAGAAACATTCACAACATTTATTATAAAGTTATATGAATTGCACTAATTTATTAATATTAAATTTACAAAGGTGGCCATCAAGGCCGTATCCAGGGGGGGGGGGGAGTTACGGGGTCTGAACCACACCCCGATTTTTTTTTCTGACCCTTAAAAACGTAAAAATAATGCATATGAACAAATTTTCGATTTTCAGAGTTTATTTTGTAAACCCCGCTTCCCCTCCAAAAAAAGCAACAAAACAACAAACATAAATTCACTCTGGAGACTATCAAACAGTTCGTGGTAACGAACTGTATAGTAAGGAACGACCCGGCTCAATAGTAACCGAAACTCTAAAAACCGGAATTTTGATACCCATAGATACATCCATAGAATCAGATTTTTACGCTGATTTCAAATATATAAGTTTCATTAAGTTTAGCTTTACCCATCAAAAGTTACGCGCCTGAGAAAATTTGCCTTATTTTCGAAAAAAGGAGGAAACACCCCCAAAAAGTCATAGAACCTTAAGGACAATCACACCATTGGATTCAGCGTATCAGAAAACACTTTTTCGGAGGTTTCAAGCTCCTATCTGCTAAAATAGGGAATTTTGTATTTTTTGTCAGAAGAAAGATCACGGATGCATATTTATTTGTTTGTTTGTTTGTTTTTTTTTGTTTTTTTTGTTTTTTTTTTCAGGGATGATCGCATCGATCCAGCATTCCTAGAATATCGTGAGAGGGCTCATTTGAACGGAAATTAAAAGTTCTAGTGCCCTTTTTAAGTGACCAAAAAAATTGAAAAATTGGAGGGCAACTTGGCCCCCTCCAACGCTCATTTTTTCCCAAAGTCACCCAATAAAATTTTGAGATGGCCATTTTGTTCAGCATAGTCGAAAATCTAATGAATATATCTTTGAGGATGACTTAATCTCCCACAGTTCTCGGGGGAAGGGCTGGAAGTTATGAGCTTTGCCAATTGTTTATATACAGTATTGGTTAATGGGAAGTTGTATAGACGTTTCAGAAGGGATTTTTTTTCTGATGGGGGGGGGGGGTATCGGAGAAGGGAGTCATGGGGGATCCTTCCATGGAGGATGTTTCCTTGGGGGAAGGGACATTTCTATGAAGGGGGCGCCGGATTTCCCAGCATTGTTTAATATACGATCAGAAATTAAATAAAAGAAAAGTTTTTTCAACTGAAAATAAAGAGCAACATTAAAACTTAAAACAAACAGAAATTATTATGTAGATTAAGGGGTTTGCCCCCTAATCAATACCTCGCCCTTTTCGCTAATTTTTTTTTAGTAGTTTCAAAAGAGCTATCTATTCTAATTAACTGGCCTTTGTGATTCAGGGGTTTGTGATTCGAACAAAATACGAACTTTAGCGTAAAGAGCAAGGTATTGACTAGGGAGCAAATTCCCTAATATACGTAATAAAACATACGAATAAAGAAGTTCGTTACGTAAGTTAATTCGTAAGTTACGTCCGAACAAAATTTCGAGAAAGCCATTTAGCCAAAAAAATAAAATTAATATGCAAATTTCGTTTTAATTATTCATGTACGGTGAGCCAAAATCAAAGCTGCATTAATTCAAAGACATTCAGAAATTAAATTAAAAAGAACAAGTTTTTTTTTAACTGAAAGTAAGGAGCGACATTAAAACTTAAAACGAACAGAAATTATTCCGTATATGAAGGGGGCTGTCCCCTCCTCAATACCTCGCTCTTTACGCTAAAGTTTGTATCTCTCATACAAATTTATTATTTTAAACAATTAAAAAACATTATCGTAAAGAGCGAGGTATTGAGGAGGGGACAGCACCTTTCGTATACGGAATAATTTCTATTCGCTTTAAGGTTTAATGTCGCTTCTTACTTTCCGCTAAATAAACTTTGTTTTTATTTAATTTTGTTTAGAACCTACCTTCAGTCATCTGATTATCATCATTGCACACTACATTATACTTTGATACAATCTTTTGTACATATACAGTTTTATTTTTGGAGTATTATCTTTAAGGGGTTGGCACGACATGTTAGGAGTTTTCGGGGGATCCGTTACAAGTTGGGGAACCAATGATTTTCAAGATGGAATATCACAAGGTAGCATTAAACATCTGCAGTTTTGTTGAGATCGGCTCTAAAACTTAAAATAGTTAAGTTTTGAAAATACCTCGTTTTTCCGACCGTTAACTGCTCTAGCAGGGACTTACGCAAATGCCCGTGTACGTCCCTAGCAAAGAGTGAACCCTGTCCTGCAGTAGCTGCAAATTAAGCAGAATTTTCTGAAAAAAAAACTGTCCGATAAAGAAAAAAAATAATCGAAGGTGGTTCAGGAATAATAGCTATTTCCAAGGTTACACATTAAGAAGTAATTATTAAAGCAAAATGTCTCTTATTTCAAAAAAGAGCTTGTCACCCCTGAAAATGGCAGCAAATTTAATAAAAGGTATACTAATAAAATTTCCATGGTTGAAAATTTCAAACCAGAAGTTTTCATCCGGCCATCTGATAAAACCGAGAAAGTTCTATTTTAGGTTGACTGGTACTGAAGACTTTTCTCGAATAGGCCACTGGATCATCATAGAGAGACGGTAAAGGGTTGATAGAAATCTTAAAGTTACTACAATCAGATAAAACCATTGTAGAGGCGAGTTCTTGGTGGTCCCTCCTCTTCTGTAGCTGAAAACTTCACATCTCTTAGGATGTTGGATGAAATGCCAAATTGTATTCATAGATCTTCTGGAGTCATTAGAGCAATGGAACCTGTTTTTGATTAAGTTGCTTAATCAACTCACCCTTCCCCAGGTAGATCGATAAAGAAAAATGTTTTGTGAAAAATATCTTTTTCTTCTTAACTTTTTCACGTGCAGAAAATTCCCAGCGTAGCGCAGATACCGATCTCCTGATTTTCTTCCTTCGGCCGGGGGTGCAATGTGTGGTTGGGGGCAAAATATCAGACCTTTCCGTGTTTTTCCTCTAGGTACCCACTTGCACTTGGAGCTGGGTTGACTCTAGGTGAGCTAATAGTAGTGTAGCTTTAATGATAAGTAGCAGAGTGTCCCCCCCATATAGCTATAATGATAAGTAGCAGAGTGTCCTCCCATATAGCTATAATGATAAGTAGTAGAGTGTCCTCCCATATAGCTATAATGATAAGTAGCAGAGTGTCTCTCATCATACATGCAGACAGTGCAATGACCGGATTCAACCACCATGAAAATTCGTGCTGTTGTTTCTGTTAAAAGTGCGTGATGTTTTCATGGTATGGTGATTCGCACACTCTGACATTGAGCGTGGATATAAAAAGTCCGATACCGAGTTAGTATCTCAGTCAATAAGTTGAATTTGATTAGTTTACATTATTTCAAGTTGGAGAAATAAACGTTCAAATATTGTGAAAATGAGTCGTTTCACACTTTGCACCTCGAAGGAGCCGACATAGATGTTGTAAAGATAAGGACCCCCAATGTAGCAGTTGAAATTGGAAAGGATTCCTGACTAACATTTGAGTGGGATGAGATGTTTGGCAGATACGTTATATCATTGAGTAAATTTAAGTCAGCTGAACAATTATGCTTTGCTGCAAAAGTGAATATAATGTATTTATCACGACCACAGCATGGATTGAATGCTATTATGAAGCACATTGAGGAAAATGTATTGACTCAACTAACGCAAAGAGAGTGAAAATATATTCTTTTATTACATTCCTGTCAATAAAAATGTTTTTTCTTATAATGTTTTTTTTTATTAGACACTCTAGATGATCGTTTACTCCACTCTCTCTCTCTCTATGGTGGGTGGTGATGGTAGTGGTGGTAGTGGTGTCCAATAGGTATTGAGATTATGCACAAAGTAGAAACTTGCAATTGTTATTTTAGTCTATAGTTGGTAGTGGGAGTATCAAGAATGATTGGATTTGAGAAACAGAAGATCTTACGGAATCTAGTCAAATTGGAAAAATGTTTAGTGTTAGATGATGACTTTTTGGAATTATCTCTTCAACGGAAAATATTTTCTCTAGAAATGCTTAACTGTATAATGGGATCTGATTCTCAATCCTTGGATTATTGTATGAAGCTTATGCATTGCGAATCAAATGCATTTACTCAACTTATTGATATATTAATTGAAACGAAGCAAAATGACATTGTGATTCTGCTTTTAACCACTACCTAGAAAATCATTCTTTAAAACAGTAGGAAATAAGTTTTTGTGACGATGCTCGATTACTCCTCTTCCTAGAAGACAATGTTATTTTTCTTTATTGAGTTTCTTTTTGGCAATGAGAGGGACAACATTGAAAAAATGTATCATACATGTTCACTATGTTTATATACATTGGGCAGCTGGTCTTCATGTGAGAACTGTACTACAGTTGATGACTATAATGAAAAGTGTAGACTATGCAATCCGTGTAAATTGCATAAAGGATATGCAGTACAAATTAAGGACTGTAATACCTGTCTAGAAGAGACATGTGAATCTCATCCTAATGAATATCTATGCTCCAATTGTCATTTTGATAAGTGTGACCAATGGGAAAATACTTACCCTGGTATGATTGGAAAAAACCCTTAAAACGTGACTTCAGTTTATTTCTAAGGGATTGGTATCGTCGCGGCTTTAAATTGTATTGGGAAGAAGAATTTGGAGCACGTTTCAATTGTAAAAACATGAAGAGAGTATGGTTCCTGCTTCATCGTTGTGAGAACAATGCAAGTAATGATTATAAACCTAGCGATTTTTATTTGGCTGTGACAGAAAGTGATTCTTCATGCGAGAATATTGTGTGCGACATTACTTCAAATAATCAGATAGAAACAGGTGAATTTTCAATATGAATCGTAATAGTATCATTGACTTCACAAGAAAGTTTAATAAAAATGAAGTTACAATATATTGTGCAAAATGTAACCCTGACTTTGCACAACAGGATCAGTACAAATTGAATCCAAATGATCTGCCACCACTACTCGTTGTTGACGACGATGACTATGATGATGATGATGACAATCTAAATGACTATGAAGAAGAAGAAATCTAAACAAATGAGGACAATAGACTTTTTTATAGTGCATATATATTTTAATAATAAACAAATTCACATACATTTTTAAAACACTATTCTTAGGGCACTGAAATCAATACTGTACAGGTCTGAGAGTGTATTTTCTACTAGAAAGTCATTCAAACGCGGACTGTGTACATAAATGTTGATAAATTCACTGAAAGTATAGTCACAACATCGAAAAATGAAATAAAGTAATGTATAAAAATCACAGATTTTGGTCGATAAATCTTGTACTCGCAACCGATTTTGAATAATTGTTTACTCACTTCCTTTAAGGTAGTTTTTGATGTGTGGTTTTTATAATGCATGGGGTCCAACAAAACGATCAAAAAAGGATAAAGTATTCATTGTTTGATAGATGTAGAGCTAGAGACATATCTGCAAAGTTGAATAACTACTATTAAGAATCACAATGGTTTTGTTAACTAGATGAATATATTGAAGAGACTCTGAGGGTATACAATAGGATTTGTATTTGAACATAAAAGGATCCATGTTAAATACATTGATTATTTGATTGGTGTTCATGGTGCCCAGTCTAAAAGAACACTACCATCTGGGGTAATTTCCCAGTAGGTTTCAAATTGATTGAGTGAGATTAATGTTACACTCTCTGTCAATGGTTTGTCAAAAATACACTCCAAACGTACAGTACCCGTTCGGACAATACTTATATCTTGAGTACCAGACAAGTCCAAAACAATGATACCATTACTTTTTGCGAACATTGAATTGCTAATATTATTTTCATACAATTGAGAATCTTGATCTAGCGATTGTATTGTCAATCCATATTGGGTCCAATAGTATTTGTCAAAGAATAAATTGCATAGAAGAATTACATTTACTTTACAGACAAGAGAGGAAATTCCAATTAATTCAAATTCATGTGGCGAATTTGTCCACGATCCTATGGCACTGGCACTTTTTACAAAAACCGAGGCGAGTTTCGATGGAATTTCACCATTGATAAATGAAGAATCGGTGTAGGTACTTGATCCAGTGGCAATATGACGTTGATTTGTGATTGTGTGAGGAACGAGCAATTTGATATTATTTCCAGAGACTCTTAGTTTTTCAATTGCCAAAGCAACAGAACTCATAACCTGTTGTTTTCGCACATGAAGTATTGCCGAAGTGAGATTGACATTAGCATCGGTTGCTGCATCAAGTGTCTTTCTCAATATGAAATTGGACGGTGCAAGTTGTAACTTTATATCAATTTTAACATTGGGGGGCATCCATTGGGATATAATAAATATTTTATGATTGACCAACTACATCAGTAGCGGGAAAGGGACTTGGATCTTTTCAAGAATGCTATTACACGCTTGTTGATACTGTTGGAACGCAGTATCATCGAGCTTCCAATCTTGCACAACTTTGAGCTTTGGAGCTGCGCTTTTTTTACTTCAGAGAATGGGCAAGCGAAACTCAAGGATATAGGTAAGTGATCGCTAAGTGTACCACCCATTAGTACCGACACAGATTCACTCTGGACATTGAATGATGTGACAAAATGGTCGAGATTAGATACAAAGCCACTGTTATGACAATAACTGAAGTTTTTAACTTTATCGACAACCTTGAAGCCATCTGGTAAGACTCCTAAAGCTATTTGTGTTCTGGGACTGTCAGTGTCAGTTAGGTCGCAGTTGAAGTCGCCAATAATTAAATAGTCATGACCCGACTGCTTTATTCTCTACACACATTTAGCAAGTTTCTCGCTGGATAGGTTGAATTTTCTCTCTGATCGATCATATTTGTAATTAGTAGGAAGGTAAACACAGATCAGAACAATACCATAGACGTCCACTGCGATAAAACTGTCTTGCTGATCGACAAGTTTGGCGGAGAGGTGATCTTTAATTACAATAGCAATGCCTCCAGATGGCCTTCCTCTACAGCTTGATTTCGCTTCTCTAATAAAGAACCGATGCTTGTCAGAGAACTTGATACAATCCAAGCTATCCTTGCTTAGAAATTGTTCTTGTATGCAAACTATGTCATGATCCTTGGCAAATTGTTTTATAATTGGCACCTTATCACGCAGATTTCCGTTCGTATTCCAAGACGTTACTTTAACAGATGAAATGGCGGCTCTCGTCATTGCGGTTTCTTCATTACTTTTAGGACTTGGGGACAACGGTTGCTATAACAGGAGTGCTTATTGAACGTGTACAGTAGAAACCAAATAGGATTTTTGTAAGGATTCTCTGTTTTTGATGCAAGTCCTTCTTCGCTACATCTCGTTCAACGTTGATAGTTTTCCCATTTTAATGCTAGGTGTCAATAGTTTTGACAGTTGAGCACCGGTGTGGGACATTAATAAACTCATCAATATGAATTCTTTCGTATCCTATCAAGGGCGGGTTCCGCATTGCATGTTGCAGATCACTTTTAAGGGAAAACTGCAGTTTGAAGGACCTGGTTGCTCGGATTTGCTCTGCTTTAACACAATTTGGAACCACAGCTAGTAGGGCATCAGCATCAATTTCTGTAGGTACAAATCTAGCTATACCACAAAAGGTAGGAGTTTTCATTTTGGGGTCCAAAGTCGCATTATCGTCGTTTAGAATGTCAACACTCAGTTTTTTGGCCGCTTGTTTGTCTTTCAGGTTTATACGCCTTTCAGTTTGGGTTTGCTTCAGCTCACCAACATGATCTGGTATGCTTGAATCGTTGTTACATAGTTTGTCAATAAAAGCTTTTATCCCAGCAGCAGAAGGTGGCCTCGCTCTTTACGCTAAAGTTAGACTCTGTCTCACAACTTTATTTTTTAAAACAATAAGTAGCTTTAGCGTCAAGAGCGATGCGTTGAGGAGGGGACAGCCCCTTTCATATACGGAATAATTTCTGTTCGTTTTAAGTTTTAATGTCGCTCCTTACTTTCAGTTTAAAAAACTTGTTTTTTTTATTTAATAGCTTAATAGGATGAGACCCCCCTACGGGAAAAGACAACCAAAATGATGGCGTCGAAGTAGATGGGGAATTCTGCTGCTAAATTAGTGAGAAGCAAGGGATTCAGCTATTTTTTATGAATATGCTATATTTCAAAAGCAGCTACTTTTGAATCACTTTTCAACATATTATCCTTTTTTACTTTAAGACTAGCATTTTACAGTTCTAGCTTTCTTAGCTTTGTCATCTTCTCCAAGAGCTACTGACAGGCTTTCAGCCATCCCTTATGATCAGTTGCAGGGGGGTTACTTACGAACAGGCTAAGACATAATCCTTGAAAAAGCATCTAGCTAATAAACTTTGCAACACTTTTCTATTCCTCTTTATTTTTGATGCATGCACGTTTAGTTACATGAGAAACGATTGAATTATTGACAAGTTAATTTCTGCCACTAATGACTCAAGTTAATTGATGATATAATTGTTGACGATTTTTTAAAAGTGAAATGCAGAAAAGTATACTTTCCTTCTGAAATCACTACCCTCATTTGTCATTTTTTTTAGACTTTCACAAGTAAATACAAAATCATGACTTTATAAAAATCAGAGCCATCAATTTCAGGTAATGATATTCATTCTGTTCTTCATATTAAAGAAATCGGAAGGTTTTTGTCATTTCTCATATGTCTTGCAAATATACGCCTACATGATGAAATGGCTTCGTATTAGTAATTATTCATCATTAGTCATCAAATGTTACAGGGAAGTACAATTATGCACCACTAGGTATAATAAAATGATCTACTAAAATAGTATATTTCATTAGTCAAATAAATGGACGACAGTTTTGTTTATATACTAGTTCTTTTGAGTAGATAAATAAAAAATATGTTTTTTCAACTGAAAGTAAGGAGCAACATTTAAACTTAAAACGAACAGAACTTATTTCGTATATGAGAAGGCATACCCTCTCCTCAATACCCCTTTCTTCATGCTAAAGTTTCTTAATAATTTTAAGAAAACTTCTGATTCCAATTAAACGGCCCTTTTGTTTCAGGAGTTGTTCTTAAGGAATTGGGACGAAAGGTCAAAAGTTATCGAAAAGAATGGCGTATTGAGGAGGGGACATCCCTTCTCATATGCGGAACAATTGCTGTTCATTTTAAGTTCTAATGTTGCTCCTTACTTTCAGCAGAAAAAAAATGTTTTTAAAACTTAATTTCTGATCGTTTTTCAAATAATCTCAGGAAATTTACCTACCCACACCCGGAAAAATTCCTCCATGGAAAGTTCCTCCATCGTAAAATCCTTCCAAAGGGAATTCCATCTTCACTAAAAATTCCCCCAGAAAATTTCTTGCGAAGGATTGCGTCTGAAAAAATCTCCTTAGCATACTTTCATTTGAAAAAAGAGACTTATTTTTATTTAATTTCTGATCGTTTCTAAGGTCAAGGCGGATTCCCCTCTATGTAAATTTTTTGTCTGGAAATCCTCCCTCCCCCAATGGAAAGTTTCTTCCGAGGAAAATCCCCCCTCCGCGTAAAGATCCCCTGGAGAATTCCGACTTTGCTGAAAATTTCCCCCGGAAAATTCTCCCAGAAAATCTACGCATTTTAAATGGAGTCACCAAGGAGAAAGTAAGACAAATAAAATGAATTTCGTATATGAAGTCTGGCTAATTCCCCCGTTTAAAGTTTTCCCATTAAAAGCTCACCCTCGGAAACTTCCCTCCCAAAGGAAAAATCCAAACGTAGAAAATCCATCCCTAGAAAATCAACTCCCCTCTCCCACGAACAATGTCTTTATACTTCCCAGCTCCGTGGCGTGACTCTGTAAGCTCAGTCAGAGTCGACCCAGCTCTAAATGGGTACCTGGAGAAATCTGGGGAAGGTAAACAGGAAGGGTGTAGAAGGCACAGGATGGTTAGCCCCCATCCCCATTTCACTTCCTGGCTGAAGGGCCTTGAGACGGAGATAAGCACCACCGATTCGGACTTTAAGAAGTCTAGTGCCGTATTCTTTACCTTCTTACCTTTCCCAATGAAGAATACTAAATGTAAACAATGGGTCAATTACATAACTTGTAGCCCTTCCACCAGGAACTGTGGGGGGGGGGTGTGATCCCTAAAGGCATAATTATTTGACCTTTCAACTATGCTGAACAAAATGGATATCTTAAAATTTTGATCAGACGACTTAGGGGAGAAAAAAGGCGCGGGAGGGGGGCCATTCATCCTCTAATTTGTTAGGCACGTAAATATGACAGTAGAACTTCTAATTGCCGTCCAAATGAGCCTTCTCTTGGTCTATCAGGACCGTTGGTTCGATATGATCACCTCTGGGAAGAACAAATAAGAGAACAAACAAACAAATAAACACGCGTTCATGGTCTTCCTTCTGGTAAAAATTTCAATTTTTTTCAGATGGGAACTTGGAACCTCTACAGTAGTTCTCTGATACGCTGAATCTGGTGGTGCAAGTTTCAATAAGGCTCCTGGACTTTTGGGGTATGTTTCTCCAATTTTCGAAAATCAGAGATTTGTTCTCAGGCTCGTAATTTTTGATGGGTAACATTAAACTTAATGGGTCTTATATATTTGAAATCAGCTTAAAAATTCAATTCTTTTTATGTATCTATTGCTATCAAGATTCCGATTTTAGAATTTGGGTTACTATTGGGCCGAGTCACTCCTTACTTACAGTTCGTATCCACGAACTGTTTGATATATGTTTCTTTGTTGTTGTTGTTTGTTTTTTGCAGTTTATTCAGTCAGAAATAGCCAATCCAATTTTGTTGTTCGAAATCGAAATATAAAACATGCAGGCGAGTTTTGTATATGTTTTGCCCCTTTTCGCAAATGATATGGAGTAAATGGACCTTATTCCCGAATAGAAAGGTCACATAGCGAAAGCTATGGAAGCCTATGTTGGTTGAAAATTTGAGGTTAAGTTTGCAACACAAAAGTTCAAACTCAAAACCCATTAAGCAAATATTTCGCAAATCCTGTACAAGTTAAATTAAACGTTATTGAAAGTAACGGTTAAGGAACAAGTTTCAATCTGTATGATTCGGAAAGTTTAAAGCAGGTCCATAGCCTCTCCAACACTATCTCTCCCCTTTTGTTACTTCGCTCACGCAGACATATTATTCTACCTATTTTGACTAGTGATCGTTCAGGTATATTTTAGGGAATGGTCCTAAATCTTAAGTATTAGTCGCAGGGCCAGACCCAGGATTTTTTTCGGGAGGGGGGATACAAAAGTGTTTCCTTCGGGTGTGGGGGTTAAAAAAAACTTTTAAAAAGTATCAAAAGTTTGTTTATATTCATTTTTGCTACGTTTTTACGAATAAGACAAAAATTTCGGAGGGGGAGGTTCAAACCCCAAATCCCCCTCAATATGGCCTTGATTAGTCGTTAAAAATAATCATGAACCCAGTCCTGGGTTTTTGTATTGATTAATTAAGAAATTTTCAAAGAAAAGTAAAGAGCTACATTAAACAAAGACAAGCAGATATAAAGTAAAATTATTTTTCAAGCGTAAAACTATCATAAACGACCAATAAATAAATAAAATAATCCCAAAAAGAATAGAAATTACAATGAATAAACGAGTCAAGCTCAAAATAAACAGAAACTAAGATATAGTAGGCCCCCCACCTGACGCCCCACCTGCCTTCTAAAGACCAGAACATAACTGCACTTTACTGAAAACAATCATTAATTCGAGCCGTGTATTCTTATTTCTCGTAATATCAGAAAAAAAAGAAAAAAAATCACCATCATAATCAAGATTACTGGACAAAAAAAGGGATGTGAATTGACAGTTTAATATATATACTTATGTTCATTCCTGAAAGTCTTAACGTTTTTAGTTTTATTAAAGTTATAAAAGAGAAAAATTGTAAATGTATTTTGTTTTCAGTAGAGTGCAGATTATCTTCTGGTCTTTAGAAAGCCAGATTATGAAGACAAGAGGACCAATTATGTTCTGGCCCCCTGACATAACCTGAAAGTTTCAACTTAATACTCTTAACTATTACTGAGATATTGCTGGTACATCCTTTTGATAATCTACATGCTCATAGTGTTTCTTGCTTTAGTTCAACAGCCCCTAAATATTCCCAGAAAGCTCCACCTTAATATCCTTAGCTTCAGTAGTAGAATAGCTTTAGTAGTAGCGGTAGCATTAGTATGCAAATATTGCATTTTGGTTTGTTTAACATCCCCCACAACAATCCCTGTAAGTTTCAACCTCATACTTCATGCCGTCCCTAAGAAATCGCTGATAGACCCTTTTGACAACCTACAACCATTTACCGCATTTTGAGTTCAACTCATCCCTCAATATTCCTTGAATTTTTCACCTCTATACCCTTAGCCTTAGCCCTTAGTGGTAATATCAGTCACAGTAGTGGCATTGGGATTATTAGTATTAGTAGTAACAGTAGTTGTAGTATTGGAAATAATAGTAACAGTAGCATTAGTACTATTAGCAGTAGTAGTATGCACTTGTTGTCTTTTGGTCAGTTTAACATCCCTCTCATCATACCCTGAAAGTTTCAACTTAATACTGTAACCCGCTCCTAAGATCATACACAGCGCGCTAGCGCTGTCTAAGTAAAGAACGATGTGGGCACAATGTGTTTTTTTGCTCCATACCCGGGCACTTCGTATTGAAGGAGTTGTCGTAGAAACTTCGAAAAAGGCTCATTCGATTGGAAATTGGAGCGGCTAGTTCCCTTTTTAATAGTCGAAAGTGATTGGAGGGCCCAAAACCCATCATTCCCCCAAACACAACCAATCAAAATTTTGAGATAGCCATTTTGTTCAGCGTAGTTGATTTCCAAATAGAAAATATGTTTTTGAGGAGTACACTCCCCCACAACCCTCGGGGCAAGGGTTTTAAGTTATGCCCTGACGGCATATAAGAACGATGTTGGCACAATGTACTATTTATTATTTTTTCTTTTAGAGCAGGGCACTTCATATGAAAGGGGCCCTTGTGGAAACTTCAAAAGGGGCTCATTCGATTGGACATTGAGAGTTCTAGTGCCCTTTTTAGTAGTCGAAAGTGAATGGAGGGCAACTAGCTCCCCACCCCCACGCCCATCATTCCCCCAAACACATCCAATCAAAATTTTGAGATAGCAATTTTGTTCAGCGTAGTTGATTTCCAGATAGAAAATATATTTTTGAGGAGGACACAACCCTCAGGGCAAGGGTTTTAAGTTATACCATGGGAGCATAAAAGGTTTTTATAGAAGGCGCTGTCGTAGAAACTTCAAAACATGCTCCTTCGATTGGAAATTCGAAGGGCTAGTACCCTTTTTAATAGTCGAAAGTGATTGGAGGGCAACTAGCCCCCCCCCCCCACCCATCATTCCCCCAGACACATCCAATCAAATTTTGAGATAGCCATTTTGTTCAGTGTAGTTCATTTCCAAATAGAAAATAAGTTTTTGAGGCGGACACTCCCCCACGACCTTTAGGGCAAGGGTTTTAAGTTATGATCTGGGGGCATATAAGGTTTTTATAGATGGCGTTGTCGTAGAAACTTCAAAAAAGGCTCATTCGATTGTAAATTCAAAGGGATAGTGCCCTTTTTAATAATCAAAAGTGATTGGATGGCAATTAGCCCCCTCCCCCCCCACGCCCAGCAATTCCCCCAACCCAGCCAATCAAAATTTCGAGATAGCCATTTTGTTCAGCGTAGTTGATTTCCAGATAGAAAATATGTTTTTGAGGACGACACTCCCCCGGAACCTTCAGGTCAAGGGTTGTAAGTTATGCCCTGGGGGCATATAATGTTTTTATTGAAAGCTATGTCGTAGAAACTTGAAAAAGCGCTTATTCGAATTGATATGCAAAGGGCTAAAACTCGTTATCACGTTTAAAAGTGATTGGAGGGCAATTAGCCCCCTCTCACGCCCACCTTTTCCCCGAACAAATCAAATCAAAATTTGTAGATAGCCATTTTATTCAACGTAGTTGAAAGTTTTGGAAATTAGGTCTTTTAGGATGATAACCCCCTCAAAGCTCTCAGTGCAAGGGTTTTAAGTTATACCCTAGGGGCATATTAAGTTTTTATTGAAAGCGTTGTCGTAGAAACTTCAAAAGGGCTCATCCAATGGAAAATCGAAAGGGCTAGTACCTTATTTAACAGTTGAAAGTGATTGGATAGCGACTGACGCCCCTCTCACGCCCACCATTTTCCAAAATTCATCCAATCAAAATTTTTATATATGGATTTTGTTCAACGTAGTTCAATGTTCTGGAAATTAGGTCTCTTAGGATGATAAATCCCTCAGACCCCTCAGTGCAAGGGTTGTAAGTTATGCCCTGGGGGCATGTAAGGTTTATATAGAAAGTTGTTGTGTAAATCATAGGCAGTGCGATCGCGCTGCCTATGCCTATGAAGTAAAGAAATTGGACACTCGAGAACGAGACAAGAAACGGGGACTAAGTAAAGAGGAGGACACTCCCCCACAACCATCAGGGCAAGAGTTTTAAGTTATGCCTTGGGGGCGTATAAGAACAAAGTTGGCACAATGTATTATTTATTTATTTTTTTTTTTTAGAGCAGGGCACTTCGTTTCGAAGAAGTTGTCGTAGAAAGGGCTCATTCAATTGGAAATTGGAGTGGCTTGTGCCCTTTTTAGTAGTCGAAAGTGATTGGAAGACGACTAACACCTCTTCCATGCCCACCATTTCCCGAAACACATCCAATCAAAATTTTGAGATAGCCATTTTGTTCAGCGTAGTTGATTTACAGATAAAAATTATGTTTTTGAGGAGGAAAGTCCCCCAAAGCCCTTAGAACAAGGGTTGTAAGTTATGCCCTGGGGGAATATAAGGTTTTGTATAGAAGGCGTTGTCGTAGAAACTTGAAAAAAGGCTCATTCGATTGGAAATTCAAAGGAATAGTGCCCTTTTTAATAGTCGAAAGTGATTTGAGGGCAACTGAACCCCTCTCACGCCCATCTTTTCTCCAAACACATCCAATCAATATTTTAGATAGCTATTTTATTCAACGTATGAAAGTTTTTAAAAATAGGTTTTTAAGTATAAAAACCCTCCCCCATACCCCCACAGCCCTCAGGGCAAGGGCTTTAAGTTATGCCCTGGGGGCATATAAGGTTTTTATTGAAAGCGTAGAAACTTCAAAAGGGCTCATTCAATTAGAAATTGAAAGGGCTAGTGGCTTTTCAATAGTTGAAAGTGATTATAGAGCGACTAACGCCCCTCTGACGCCCACCATTTTCCCAAACACATCCAATCAAAATTTTGAGACATCCATTTTGTTCAATGTAGTTGAAAGTTCTTGAAATTAGGTCTTTTAGGATAGTAACTCCCCCCCCCCGAGCCCTCAGTGCAAGGGTTGTAAGTTATGCCCTGGGGGTATATAAAGTTTATATAGAAAGTTGTTGTAGAAATTTCAAAAAGGGCTCATGTGATTGGAAATTGAAATTGTCCTTTTTAATTGTCGAAAGTGAGTGGAGACTATTTAACCCCCCTCTTACGCCCACAATTTCCCCAAAAACATTCTATCAAAGTTTAGAGATAGCCATTTTGTTCGACATAATTGAATGTTCTGGAAATAATGTATTTAAGGATGACAAACCCCCAAGAGCCCCAAGGGCAAAGGTTGTAAGTTCTGCCCTGGGGGCATATAAGGTTTTTATAGATAGAGTTGTCGTAAAACTTCAAAAGAGGCTCATTCAATTGGAAATTGAGAGGGCTAGTGTCCTTTGTAATAGTCGATAGTGATTAGAGGGTAACTAACCCCCGTCGCACGCCCACCATTCCTCCAAATGCATATAATCAAAATTTTCAGATAACCATTTTGTTCAACGTAGTAGAAAGTTCTTGAAATTAGGTCTTTGAGAATGACACTCCCCCCCCCCCCAGTACTCAGGGCAAGGGTTTTAAGCTATGCCCTGGGGGCATATAAGATTTTTATTGAAAGTTTTGTCGTAGAAACTTCAAAGGGCTCATTTGATTCGAAATTGAAAGGAATAGGACCATTTTTAATAGTTGAAAGTGATTGGAGAGTGACTACCGCCCCTCTCACGCCCACCATTTCCCCAAACACATCCAATCAAAATTTTGAGATAGCCATTTTGTTTAACGTAGTTGAAAGTTCTGGAAGTTCGGTCTTAGAGGATGACAACCACCCTGACAGACCTTAGGGTAAGGGTTGTAATTTATGACTTGGGGGCATAAAAGGTGTTTATAAAAAGCGGTGTCGTTTCCGAAAGGGCTCATTCGATTGGAAATCGAAAGGCCTAGTATCCTTTTTAATAGTTGAAAGTAATTGGAAGGCTTGACATTTTTATAGTAAAGATCGATGGGGGCATAATGTATTATTTTTTGTTGTTGTTGTTGTTTAGACCAGGGCACTTCGTATCGCAGGAGTTGTGGTGGGAACTTCGAAAAGGGCTCATTCGATTAAAATAGAAAGGGCTGCTGCCCTTTTTAATAGTCGAAAGTGATTGGGGCGCAATTAATCCCTCTTCCACTCCCACCCTCCCACGCCCACCCTCCAATATTCCCATTATGTTTAAAAACTAAATGTTGCCTTAAGATTAAATCAAAATGCACTGTGTTAATGGTCATTCCCAATAAGACATCTCAGAAGTATACCAAGAAAGACTGAGGATATTATGTTCAAACTTTTGGGGCTACTTCTGCTCTTAAAATTTAACAAAATCAAAATAGCGTAAGTGTATCCAAGCTATCAAAGAAAGTAAACAGTTTTTTTTGCGAATGGTGTCAAATTTTCCATTTCAGGTCAACTAGAGGAGGTATGAAACTAAATTAAACAGTACTACTTGTGTCCAGATTTTTAAAAGGGTGTATGTTGTTAAAAATTGCTGAAAATTTTTCTCTAGCATACACATTTTTCCTCCAAACTATAAAGTCTTAAAAAACGAAAAGATTTAAAGCATTATCTTCTCTTTCCCTGAAAAGACTATATAAAACGAACAGAAATTAATTAAAAAAAACTTTTTCCACAAAATAAGTTTTTCAAAGAAAAGGAAAGAATTCCATTAAACCAAAAATGAGCAAAAATAAAATCAAATAATCTACCAAGCGTGAAACTACCACAAATCAGCATCGATAAATAAATGAAACCCAAAACGAAGAGAAATTACAATAAATAACCGAGTCAAACTCAAGACGAGCAGAAATTAACGTAAGTTGGGCGCAAAACCCCTATGCCTTCCCAAGGCCAGAACAAAATTTGCACGTTACCGAAAAAATACAAATGAAAGTATAGTAGTACCTTATACTTCTACGAGACGTATAGGAATTCCCATGCTATTCTACGAGACGTATAGGAAAACATTTCTACGAGACCTAGGCTATACACCTTTTCAGAGCATGTACTTGTGGATACCTTTCCAAGCAACGTGATTAAACACGCTTTTACAATCGGAATTGTTTGATTGACATTTGCAAAAAGGGATAAGGAATTCGCAAATTGGACTCTATGAACGATATTAATTAATGCTTAACGATAACAGACATGTTTTCAACCAGATGGGTTTTTGAAAGCACATTTAGCATGGCATGTTTTATTTTTTTTTTTTTTTATTTATTTTTTGGCAATTGGCATTTTTGTCTGATAACAGGCACCATTCATTGCGATCATAGCTCTAAAAAGGGTTTAACATTTGTGAATTTGATCCTATTAAGGTGAAAAAAGGGTTTAGCATTTGCGAATACTTTGATGTGTTCCGTATATTAAAGAACGCCGTTTGAAATGGTTGGGCCATGTTTTACGGAAGCCGCCAGAATACTTGCCTCGCCAAATACTTCTAGTCGAGCCTATTAGCTCCTGGAAGAGACGCCAAGGAGGACAGAGGAAAAACAGGTGGAACCTGGCCAAATCAGACCTTGAACCTATCGGGGGATTCAGAAAGTTCGGACACAGATGGTCAACTCAGTGGCTTACTTTTGCAGAGCAGCTGGCAGAAGATCGCTCAACATGGTCCAAGAAGATCTCCAAGATCATCTATGCCGGGCGAGGTGGAAACGCCTGATTCCCGCCACAAGTACAAGTAAGTAAGTAAGTAGTAAGTATAATACACAAGTGATGTTTGAACAATGTTGTCAATTTAAATTTTTTTGCACAGGAGGGTTTTATTTTTTATTTACTTTTTGGCAATTTGCATTTTTGTCTGATAACAGGTACCATTCATTGCGATCATAGCTCTAAAAAGGGTTTAACATTTGTGAATTTGATCCTATTAAGGTGGAAAAAAAGGGTTTAGCATTTGCGAATACTTTGATGTGTTCCGTATAATACACAAGTTATGTTTGAACAATGTTGTCAATTTAAAATTTTTTGCAGAGGAGGGTTTTATTTTTATTTTATTTTTTTTGGCAATTGACATTTTTGTCTGATAACAGGTACCATTCATTGCGATCATAGCTCTAAAAAGGGTTTAGCATTTGCGAATTTGATCCTATTAAGGTGGAAAGAAAAAAGAGTTTATTGGGGAGATTACGTTCCTTGGCACCTTTTCAGAGCATGTACTTGTGGATACCTTTCCAAGCAACATGATTAAACACGCTTTTACAATCGGAATTGTTTGATTGACGTTTGCAAAAAGGGAAAAGGAATTCGCAAATTAGACTCTATGAACGATATTAATTAATGTTTGAATAATAGGAGTGTGATTGATTCTAATTAGTGATTGGATAATTTTTTAATAAGAAATCTCTGAATAAAATATTTTTGGAGGGATGGGAGCGAGGTGTCTTAGAGTACTTATAATGGTGTTATGTGGGGAGATTACGGTCCTTGGCACCTTTTCAGAGCATGTACTTATAGATACATTTCCAAGCAACGTGATTAAACAAGCTTTTACAATCTGAATTGTTTGATTGACATTTGCAAAAAGGGATAAGGAATTTGCAAATTGGACACTATGAACGATATTAATTAATGTTTGAATAATAGGAGTGTGATTGATTCTAATTAGTGATTGGATAATTTTTTAACAAGAAATCTCTGAATAAAATATTTTTGGAGGGATGGGAGCGAGGTGTCTTAGAGCACTTATAATGGTGTTATTTGGAGAGATTACGTTCCTTGGCACCTTTCCAGAGCATGTACTTATGGATTCTAGCCGACTATATTCCTTCCTGTGCTATTTGGGTACTTTACGTTCCTTGACACCTTTCCAGAGCATGTACTTATGGATTTGCATACTTTATGTTCCTTCCTATGCTATTTGGGTACTTTACGTTCCTTGGCACCTTTAATATATGGAATTGCTGTTGATTTGAACGGTACATGAAAAAATACATGGAACTGCGCATGAAAAACCCACGCGTGTGACACTATAGTTAGACATGGACATTGCGAAAAAAGCTGGCAATCATTTTTACATTCAACCATACATTCACGCCTACAAGAAAATTAAATAATTTAGGTCGTATGATCAATTGAATTTTTTTTAATGCAGTAGTTTTTTAGTAAGGACACTCGATATCTTAAAAGTGTTTGATTCATACTTTTACCTTAAGAATCGATGTTGTTAGCAGAATTTCAAAAGGATCGTTTATAAATTTTTTTACCAAATATCAGTTTGGATTTAGGGCAGGCCATTCGACGGAACAAGCAGTTGCAGCTCTTGTATTAGAAATAAATGACTGCTCAGATAGTAATTATCATGTATCTACTGTTTTTTATGATGTTAAAAAAGCATTTGACACTTTAAACCATGAAATTCTTTTTGATAAAATGGAAAATTCCGGTATAAGAGGGAAAGGACTAGATATAATAAGATCATACCTTTATAAACGTAAAATCGTGGTAGATGTTGATGGACATTTGTCTAGTTTTAATGATCTTGAAGATATTGGTGTCCCACAAGGATCGGTATTAGGTCCACTTTTATTTTTGATGTATATTAATGATCTTCCACGATGTTTGTAGGGAAATAATGGTCTTGCAATTTTATTTGCAGATGACACAGCTGTGTCTGTTAAAGCGAAGGATTCATCTACATTGATTCAAAATTTGTTTAACACTGTTAGTTCAGTTAATCGATGGTTTGTTTCTAATTATTTAGTACCGAATTTTAAGAAGACTGAATTTATGGTTATTGGTCATTCAAAACGTGCTACTAAAAAAATTTCATGTCAGGAGCTTCAAGTTGGTGAGCATAAAATACGTAGAGTTCAATCGTATCGTTATTTAGGAGTTTTTATTGATCCCCTTTTGTCATTTCAAACTCATATTGATCATTTAAGGGTGAAACTTTCGCAAAATATTGGGTCTATGTATCGTTTACAACATGTTTTTCCATTTTCAATTTTAAAAATAATTTATCATTCTTTGATTGCTCCTTATTTAAATTATTGCACAATTATTTATTTAAATACTTTTTGGACGCATATAAAACCCCTACAGATCCTTCAAAATAAAGCAGTGA
>NC_142794.1:6520011-6537511 GCF_049724085.1 Artemia sp. Qi Xiang Cuo | reverse complement strand
TCGTCTCTTTGTGTCTGTCGTCTCTGTGTGTTTGTCCTCACTAAAAAACTACTTTAAAAGTTTGAGTCAGACACTTTTAGGATATCGAGTGTCCTTACTAAAAAACTACTGCGTTAAAAAAATAAATTAAATTTATAATACGACCTAAATTATTTCATCAGATACGCCAGCACTCATAAACGATCCTTTGGAAATTCTGCTCACAACATCGATTCTCAAGGTAAAAGTTTGAATCAAACACTTTCAGGATATCGAGTGCCCTTACTGAAAAACTACTGCATTAAAAAAAAATTAATTTATCATACGACCTAAATTATTTCATCAGATATGCCAGCACTCATAAACGATCCTTTTGAAATTCTGCTAACAACATCGATGCTCAAGGTAAAAGTTTGAAACAGTCACTTTTAGGATATCAAGTGTCCTTACTAAAAAATTACTGCATTAAAAAAAATAAATTAAATTTATCTAACGACCTAAATTATTTCATCAGATACGCCAGCACTCATAAACGATCCTTTTGAAATTTTTCTAACAACATCGATGCTCAAGGTAAAAGTTTGAATCAAACACTTCTAGCATATCGAGTGTCATTACTGAAAAACTACTGCATTAAAAAAAATAAATTAAATTTATCATACGACCTAAATTATTTCATCAGATACGCCAGCACTCATAAACGATCCTTTTGAAATTCTGCTAACAACGTCGATGCTCAAGGTAAAGTTTGAATAAGACACTTTTAGGATATCGAGTGTCCTTACTAAAAAACTACTGCATAAAAAAAAATTAAATTTATCATACGACCTAAATTATTTCATCAGATACGGCAGCACTCATAAACGATCCTTTTGAAATTCTGCAAACAACATCGATTCTCAAGGTAAAAGTTTGAATCAAACACTTTTAGGATATCACGTGCCCTTACTGAAAAACTACTGCATTGAAAAAAAATTAAATTTATCATACGACCTAAATTATTTCATCAGATACGCCAGCACTCATAAACGATCCTTTTGAAATTCTGCTAACAACATCGATGCTCAAGGTAAAAGTTTGAAACAGACACTTTTAGGATATCGAGTGTCCTTACTAAAAAACTACTGCATTAAAAAAAATAAATTAAATTTATCATACGACCTAAATCATTTCATCAGATACGCCAGCACTTATGAACGATCCTTTTGAAATTCTGCTAAAAACATCGATGCTCAAGGTAAAAGTTTGAATCAAACACATTTAGGATATCGAGTGTCCTTATTGAATAACTACTGTATTAAAAAAAAATTATTATGCGACATGAATTAGTTCATCAAAGACAGGTCAGCACTTATAAACGATCCTTTTGAAATTCTACTAAAAACTTCGATGCTCAAGGTAAAAGTTTGAATCAAACACTTTTAGGATATCGAGTGTCCTTACTAAAAAACTACTGCATTAAAAAAAAAAGTTGATCGTACGACCTAAATTATTTCATTTTCTTGTAGGCGTGAATGTATGGTTGAATGTAAAAATGCTTGCCAGCTTTTTTCGCAATGCCCATGTCTAACTATAGTGTCTCACGCGTGGGTTTTTCTTGCGCAATGCCATGTATTTTTTCATGTACCGTTCAAATCAACAGCAATTCCATGTATTAAAGGTGCCAAGGAACGTAAAGTACCCAAATAGCACAGGAAGGAACATAAAGTATGCGAATCCATAAGTACATGCTCTGGAAAGGTGTCAAGGAACGTAAAGTACCCTAATAGCACAGGAAGGAACATAGTCGGCTAGAATTCATAAGTACATGCTCTGGAAAGGTGCCAAGGAACGTAATCTCCCCAAATAACACCATTATAAGTACTCTAAGACACCTCGATCCCATCCCTCCAAAAATATTTTATTCAGAGATTTCTTGTTAAAAAATTATCCAATCACTAATTAGAATCAATCACACTCCTATTATTCAAACATTAATTAATATCGTTCATAGAGTCCAATTTGCGAATTCCTTATTCTTTTTTGCAAATGTCAATCAAACAATTCCGATTGTAAAAGCGTGTTTAATTCACATTGCTTGGAAAGGCATCCATAAGTAAATGCTCTGAAAAGGTGCCAAGGAACGTAATCTCCCAAAATAACACCATTATAAGTACTCTAAGACACCTCGCTCCCATCCCTCGAAAAATATTTTATTCAGAGATTTCATGTTAAAAAATTATCCAATCACTAATTAGAATCAATCACACTCCTATTATTCAAACGTTAATTAATATCGTTCATAGAGTCCAATTTGCGAATTCCTTATCCCTTTTTGCAAATGTCAATCAAACAATTCCGATTGTAAAACCGTGTTTAATCATGTTGCTTGGAAAGGTATCCACAAGTACATGCTCTGAAAAGGTGCCAAGGAACGTAATCTCCCCAATAAACCTTTTTTTCTTTTCCACCTTAATAGGATCAAATTCGCAAATGCTAAACCCTTTTTAGAGCTATGATCGCAATGAATGGTACCTGTTATCAGACAAAAATGTCAATTGCCAAAAAAAAATAAAATAAAACCCTCCTGTGCAAAAAATTTTAAATTGACAACATTGTTCAAACATCACTTGTGTATTATACAGAACACATCAAAGTATTCGCAAATGCTAAACCCTTTTTTTCCACCTTAATAGGATCAAATTCATAAATGTTAAACCCTTTTTAGAGCTATGATCGCAATGAATGGTACATGTTATCAGACAAAAATGTCAATTGCCAAAAAATAAATAAAAAATAAAACCCTCCTGTGCAAAAAAATTTAAATTGACAACATTGTTCAAACATCACTTGTGTATTATACGGAACACATCAAAGTATTCGCAAATGCTAAACCCTTTTTTCACCTTAATAGGATCAAATTCACAAATGTTAAACCCTTTTTAGAGCTATGATCGCAATGAATGGTGCCTGTTATAATAAAAAAATGCAAATTTCAAAAAAATAAATAAAAAAAAAAAAAAATAAAACATGCCATGCTAAATGTGCTTTTAAAAACCCATCTGGTTGAAAACATGTCTGTTATCGTTAAGCATTTCCAAAGATTGATGTTGTTCCAAATTACCATGCCAGCTTTTTAAAATGTCCATGTCTAAATATAGTGTCTAAGGCGTGGGTTTTCTTTGCGCAATTCAATGTATTTTTTCATGTATTTTTGAAAGTACTAGATAGGTTACTACTCATATGGCACAAAAACAGGCACTTTTTATGCCCTTCTCGAGTGGTGGGGCTAACGGGCTACCAGAACATCTTAGACAGATTTTTGATAGCTCATATAACAAATATTGTTCATATTTATGTTTTTCCTATAAATTCCACCATCTGAAAGTTTCAAGTAGCACTAAAAACGGCACTTTTGGTGCCATGTCTCAAGTGGAAAAGCTAGGGCTAGTGGGCTAACAGGACCTTTTAGAGTGATGTTTAATGGCTCATTTAAAAAATTTTGCTCATATCTACGTGCTTTTTATCAATTCTACCATTCGTAAGTGAGATATAGCATTGAAAACAGCACTTTTGGTGCCACTTCTTAACTGGAAAGTCTTGGAATCATAAAACGGTATCATTGTAATTGTATGGTTTGCAAGAACACCTCCTGCAAATTCCTCCTCCAGCCCCTCTTTATAAGCTACGCAGTTAAAGTCCTACAAACACCAATACATTAAACTACATTATTAGAGGCATGGTTCTGTCATAACAGCGCTGGACTTCAAATTAGATTATCATGCGTTCGACTACAGCTTGGATTTTTTTTTTTTTTTAATCATGGGTTGTCTCTTCTTAATCCACTATTTTTGCAAACGTGATGCACTAACTTTTTAAAACATTTCCTAAGAATGCACATTTTGAACCTTTTACGCATGTTTACGTACTTTTTATATGTGTTACCATCTAAAAGTGCAATTTATAACTAAACAGCATTTTTGGTACCACTTCTTAAGTGGAAGAGTTTGGAAACATAAAACGGTACCATTGCAATAATTATGGCCCAAAGCCCTTAACTTGACGCTTATTATACCCCTCACATATTCTCTCCCTCCAGACTCTCTTAGTAAGTTCCATAAATCGCTTACTCATCTTACAAGTAAAAGATTATTGCGAAAACAAATTAACTAAAACTAAAAACTTTTCAACTACAAATCAATCAAGAATTAAGCTTGATTGATCAACAGTTTTGAATTAAACCTTCAAACTTCAAGTATTTGTGCTAGTTCCAACGGCGGTAATTGAGGGGAAGGGAAGTCCTTGCCCCCTTAGTTTTTTTCTCTTTCCTAGGCTTTGAAAAACCCCTTTTTTGGTCATTTCATTGAATAAGGCACTTGTTTCATTCAAAAAAGTTGGGGAAACAACTGAAATTGCACTTTGTGGGAATGTGCTATCAAGTCAAATTTCTAAAAATCGATTAGGTATGAATATACTCTTTTAAATGAGTCCTTGAACAGCTCTCTTTTGCTACAGTTGGCTTTTAGTTTCTGCTAGTCAGTAGGTGATTTATAAAGCCCTGTCTTCATTATGGCTTTTTCAGGCAAAGTCGGCTGAGTAAAAATAGCTTTTTGCTCATCGAAAAACAAACGTTCCTGAAAAACATGTATTGTTTTGTGAAGTATTGATAATGAACTTTATGTTATAGACTGAAAGTTTTTCTTAGCTGTCAAGGTTGTTTGCAGTATTTTCTAGAGGTGTCTTATCTCCCCTAGATCGGTGATAATTAGAAATTATATTAAAAATAAGTTTTCAACTGAAAGTAAGAAGTGACAAAACTTGAAACGAACATACGTTATTCCGTATAAATAAAAAGATTATGGCAGTGTTTTTTCTACATTAAATTTTAATAAAAAACGAACAAAGATTAATTTAAAAAACAAAGTTTTCCCGAGGGACGTAAAGAGCGAAGTTGAAACTTAAAACGGACAAAAATTATTACTTCATATCCTATTTAATATATATATATATATATAAAAACTAGTACAAAAGAACCAACTAAATATGCTTCCCTGTGCTTTTAGGATTATACAAAACTAGTGCTTTACTGAAAACACAAAATAATATAGGAGTTTTGGTACAATAGAAGCAAAACAATTAAGGACACTATTTACAGAGTAAAAATATTATCAATCCCTTTTAGAATCAATCCCTTTTAAGATCAAGCAACAATCCCTTTTATGACTTTGATTTATTTTTTTTACATTTAATTTGGTATCACTGCTGCACAAATGGCCCAATTCAATGACTGGCTCTCGTTTTGGTTCTGAAAAGGACATGTCATCATTGGTTTGTACACAAGTTCGAAGTAATGCCCTATTGGTAGCATTAGGACTATAGACTAGCTTTAGAATTTGTATCATAGCTTGAAATTCACTGTTGCATAGAGAGAAATAATCGGATTTCCAGAGCTCATGTTATGTCTTCTTTGATCTTCATTTCAAGTAATACTAAAGCATATTTCTTACAATTTAACACTGTATATTACCCACAACTGGTATTATAGCTGGTGAGAGCAAAATGCTGCTTGATAAATCAATCCAATATTTCTGTATGCTGTTCAATTACTTCGTGTTTATTAACAAATATTTAGTTTTACGCTTGTGTTTTGAAGATAATTTTAATTGTGTACTGAAAGTTACTGATGTCACAACTGGTGTAAGACTATGAAAAGCTTTATAGATTTGTTTAGTGTTGTCAGGCTACATAATCACTTTTGACTGTTAAATCAATAATCTTGTTTTTTATACTTGACTTTTGTGTTTTCAGTAAAGCGCTACTTTCGTATAATCCTAAAAGCACAGGGAAACATAATTATTTGATCTATTTGTACTAGTTTTTTATATATATATATATTAAATAGGCTGTGACGTAATAATTTTTGTCCGTTTTAAGTTTCAACTTCGCTCTTTACTTCCCTCGGGAAAACTTTTTTTTTAATTAATTCGTAGTAAAGGGTATGTGAAAAGTAGAGTATTGGGACATTAACCCTATCTGACGTATGTTGAACCCACCTCATAAGTGGGTCGTAACTTAAAGGTTCACGGTTCCTGATTTTAAGTTTTATTTTGCATAAAGTAAAATACCAAGACTCTAAACAAGTAAAATTGGTGTCAGCACACTTCAGGTCGAATCTAAAGACATTTTGTTTTGTGTGACAGATTGTATAGCACAGATGTAGGTAAAACTACGGAAAATTCAACTACACCCCAGCCAGAGCCGTTCAAAGGGGTGGGCGACCGTGGTAAGCTACTCCAAGTACCATTGCTAGGGGAGAGGGGCACCGCAGCTAGGGTCCAGTTTGATCAAATTTTTCGCTTTGCTTCAGCTTTTTTCTTATGTCTGAGTAGGGAGGGGGCGCTGTAATTAAGTTTTCCCCAGGAGCCACCAACCCTAGAAACGGCTCTGGTCCCAGCTAGGTTACTTGCCACCTTTGTCGTAACCAGATTCGTTTAAACTAAGTAAAAGTGCTTAAAATGAAACCGAGAAAACCTGGAGTGACCCCATCCCCACTGCATATCCACCACTGTGCTGAGCCATCTCTCCCAACAGTATGTTTTAGGGTAGTTTAGTTCCCCAAATTTTGCCCCTAAGGACGAAATCAATAAGAGTTCCAAATAGGGATAGGTCCTTAGTATGAACTGTATTTATACTAAACAAAATAATCACTTCAGTGATTATTTTGTTTAGTATAAATACAGTTTGTTTTAACTTGGATATGTTAGTAACTATACTGATGATGATGACCGACTCTGTCATCGAAATATTTAGAGTCTTAGTTTATATTTTTGTTTCACTGTCTAATAAAAGGACGTATCCCTATTTGGAACTCTTATTGATTTCACCATAGAAAAGGCAGTGTGCCATGAAAAAATACCAATGCCCCAAAAGTCTCATGGAGCTGTTTTGAGCCAATTTTGTTCTGTAAATTCACATTATTACGGTAACCAAGTTTTACACTCCACAGTCCATATCAATGAAAATAATAAGACAGAGAAAAAGTGCTTACCTCGCCAACTATTTCTCCAGCAATCTCAGGCTAGGTTGGCTTGATAACTGAGCACTGTTTCAACTCTGATCTTTTCGATTCGCTTACTTTTAAGAGAGTAGATTATTAAGGGTTGCGCACTGGATGGAAAACATCAGGAGGGATCAGCATCAGTTATTCATTTTTGTTGTAAAATGCTGCTGTGATTTCTTATTGGTTTGGTATCTAGTCTCTTAGTAAAAGACAGTTCAAAACGGTTGGGTGTGTGCCAGATATGTAAAGAAAACTTGCATTAAAAAAACAGCCAAGGCAATTAAAGAGTCATTCAGATGCCAAGCAGACTATCTGTCTCTCTTTTGTTTAGCATCAAAGCACTTGAATGAATTTTCATTTTTAAAGTTAGTAATATAACGCTCTGACGATAAGGAGTAAAGTTACAAATAATTTTGAAAGTATTGTTGACCCTCATAGTTTAAAAATAACATTATGTAAATGTATTATGCCATTTAGGGTCAATGGTCACTAGCTACTCTCAAGATCAATTCTTTTTTTTCTTTCTTGGATGGTTTTAGGTAAAAGTTATATGTTATGATGGGTTTTTTTTCATATCCCTTGTCTATAAAGTTTATGTATTTACCATGTTTAAATCAATGTGATTTTTGCTGTTTATTTTTCCATGCCTCTTTCTTTAGCTATTCGGAGAGTCATCTTTTGTAATTTTGCATTCGTCATATATTCAGATACTAAATTACTACATTCCTTCATTTCATTGTAATTTTGCTTTATCTTCTAGCGACAGATTTTATTGTGGAACATTTTCGTTGGCAAATCAATGTAATTTTTGCTATTTCTTGTTCCATGCCTTTTTCTTTAGCTGTTCGGATGGCCATCTCTTGTAATTTTGCATACGTCATAGATTCAGACGCTAACCTAACGTGTTTCTTCATTCCTTTGGTAATTTTGCATTGTCTTCTAGCCGCAGATTTCGTTGAGCAACATTTTCGTTTGCAAATCAATGTGATTTTTGCTGTTTTTTGCTCCTTGCCTTTTTCTTTAGCTGTACGGAGTCATTTATCATCTTGAGCAATTTTGCATGAGTCATAGATACTAAAAACGATACGACCACTCCTGGGTAAAAATGATTCAGAGGTTTTTTTTTCCCCCTTTACTTCGAGTTTCATTTTGTCGATTGTTCCCGATTATTATTTTATGGTATCTGAATTTTAGATTTTATTGTGGATCCTAGTAGGGAATAATACATTGAATATATATTTGTTTTTTTTTTCCTTGTTCTTACATCAGCTGCTTTTAGAGGAAAGGCGACGAGCACTCAAAGACCAGTTCCAGAGAAAAATTGGACGAGTAGACCAACATTTTGTTTTGGTATGAAAACAAAAAAATGTCTTTTGGCCTATTTGATTTGTCATATTATTTCACTTTTCTGTGACCTTAGTCGTTGTTTTTTTTTTACAGTTTTTCATTGGGACGTATGAGTGCTTTTACTCCACCTCCTGCTCTCTATCCGGTGCCTTTGACCACCTCGAGTACGCATGAAGATATCACATTTCAGCTTTTGTTCACGGGCTGAGGGAAAATAATTTTATAATTTCAAGCAATAAGTAATGCAGGTAACTTGTCTCATTTTTACGAGTGGCAGTGAAAGAACAGCGCGTTTTCTGTAACATGTAATAAAATGGAATCCGATCTAGAATATTTTCCGCTAGAATCTTAAAAATAATAAATCGTCACAGGGGCAACACTGTCTGACTAAGCTCATGCTAAAATGTTCTTAAATACTTGCTTCATGCTTAAAAATACAAACAAGAACAAGAGAATCCTTACCATCTTTGGCGGGGTTGATTGGTAGATCGAAAAAAAAATCCCATAATCCTTACACTATCAAGATGACTTCACTTCGGACTTGTCTACAAACTAATCATGAACCGTTCTTTTCAGAACCAAAACGAGAGCCAGTCATTGAACTAAGTTCATTATGCAGAAGAGATACCAAATTAAACTAAAGCAATAATCGTGAAATGCTTCATTTTTATACTGTAAAAAGTGTCCTTAATCGGTTTACTTTTACTGTAGGCCTACCCAAATTCCTATATTGTTTTGTGTTTTCATTAAAGCGGTAGTTTTTTGTAATTAATTTAAAAACAAAGTTTTTCTGAGGGAAGTAAAGAGCAAAGTTGAAACTTCAAACGAACAAAAATTATTACTTCACAGCCTATTTAATATATATCAATATAACTAGTATAAATAAACCAACTAATTATGTTTCCCTATGCTTTTAGGATTATACAAAACTAGCGCTTTACTGAAAACACAAAATAATATAGGACTATGGTACAGTAAAAGCAAACCAATCAAGAACACTTTTTATAGAATAAAAATATTATCAATCCCTTTTAAGATAAAGCAACAATCCATTTTAGGATTTTCTTTATTATTTTACGTATCGGACGTATTTGAATCATGCCTATCGGTATCGGGCATATTGGTATTATTTATTCAACCACGGGGTTGTGCCTTCTATCATGGTTGCAGCCGTAGCTACATCCGGGTTGCAGCGGTAGCTAGCAACCCAGTAAGAGACGATCACGTCCAATGTTAAGAAATATAAAAACCCATAGTTCCTAACAAAGAAGTCAGATCAAAACAAAAAGTACACCATTAGAACCGCCTTGTCCGAAACCCCTGTATAGAAAACTTTCTGTCCCTTGGCTTGAACAGCAAGGGAAATATAGTGGCTTGAAAATCAAGAAAATTGACTTTAACCACGTTATTCTCCCCAAACGGGATATTTTTTTCTCTTTTCTTTTTTTTTTATCCAGAGATAGCTTGGCACTGGAACATCGTAGAGGGTTGTTCAATAGCTCATTTTAAAGGAAATTAATTGGGTTAAAAACCTTTTGTAACTAAAATAAATTATTTCTAAAAGAGAATAAATTTTTCCACCAAAAACTGCATTTTTGATGTCTTTTCACACTGCAGTCTTTCAAACATAATCGTATACCAGCGGTAAGATTTGAACCCACACCTCCGAAGAGACTGGTGGCTAACACCAGTGCCTTGGACCACTCGGCCAGGTTGCCTCTCATAAATAACTATATATGTGAATCTGGGTTGCAGCAGTAGCTAGTCTAGTAAGAGACGATCAGTCCAATGCTAAGAAATATAACAAAACTCCTAAAAATAGAGTCAAATCAAAACAAAATTACATCATTAAAATTACCTTGTCTGAAACCCTACTAGGTAAATATTGAATGTCGTCATAGTTTTATATTAGAGCTATGACGTGAATAGCAAAACACGAAATTATATTGTTGTTTCTGAAGACGTCATGAAATAATATCATTGCGATATGGCGTCATCATGAAATAAAATCATTACGCCGTGACGTCATAATTACTATATAAGAAGCGTCAGAACTGTAAATGTTCTCATTCATAATTACATAATGGTTTCAATCAAGCAAGCTGCACGCAAGTTGAAAAAACAGTACTACACAAACAACAGAGATAGTATCTTGAAAAGAAAAAAGCAAAGGTTTTTACTAGTAAAGAGCAAACCACATCCCATAGTAATCAAAAGTTGAAAAACGCGTTTTGAAAAAAAAACTGCGTAATGAAGAAAAATTGCCATCTGACCCTGATTCATGGATGCTAAATATTATTTCGGCTAATCTTAAAATTAAAAGTTTTTTGCGCAAACACATTTATGGTGATTTTGAAAAAGAGCCCGAAACTCCTCAAAAATGGTGCCAGATCAAACTAAAAATTGCACCATTGGAATCAGTAAGGTAAAAAGCCTAATATAGAGTAATTAGAGTCCCCCACCTTGAACAACAAGGAAAATCACTTTTTTTTGCATGGGTAGCACTGACATGTCTTCTTTTTTTTCTTTTTCTTTTTTTTACAACTAGAACATCATAATCAGACATATAATGGCATCATAAAAAGACATATAATGGCTCATTCGAACGTAAATTAAAATTAATAGTGTCCTTTTTAAGTGACAAAAATATTAGAGGGGAGCTACCCCTCCCGAAATGGTCTCTTCACCTAAATTCATCCGATCGAAATTTTAAGATAGCTATATTTCAGAGTAGTTAAAAGACCCAATAACTATAGTTTTGATGATGACCTGCCCCCCTCCCTCCTCATAGTCTACGGGAAAAGGACTGTAAGTTATGCAATTATGGTCCTACAAAAGTCAATAGATTAAACTGGATTACCAGAACTCGTAGTTTAGTCTAGAACCCTGCGCCGCGCCGAACACCTTCGACGAGACGCCCAGTCGAACGCCACCGAACGGTCGTAACGCCGCCGAACGGTCATAACACCGCCGAACGGTCGTAACGCTGCCAGTAGAGGCGGCGGCTTTCGGTCGACTTTAAATTAATTTTGCGGCAATTCTTTATTGCGTCAACCGCAAAGTTGGAGCTTTTCCTTCTCGTGTGGTTTAGTATTTCGATTTTCCTGATTAGAAATCAAGCAGGGCTTAAACTATCCCCGAATTTTCGGGTATTTCCCCGAAAATCTATGCGTCACCCCGAACAAAATTTGGTTCCCCGAATCCCCAAAAATCACACAATCACGATGCCAGCCCTAGCGATTTATCACCAGTGACTTTCCCTGCCAAATATTACTTTGCATACCATAATTCTTCACTACTCTCTTGTTCATTAATTTTCGTCTCTTTTGTTACTTTGCATAAAAACCAGACAGATGCAATATGCAATTGCAAATATTGCAATATACACAGTTCTTCATATGTTGACAAAACAAAGTATCGTCTTTATGAAATGAGTTTAAATCATTTCGAATGCAGTTTCCCAATCGTTATTTCTTACATCATTCGTAGTCAAGAATTTTATTTTCAAGTTAAATAGAATTATAGAACGCATTCCCTACTATAAAGCTTCAGCCTTCAGTTGGATTTTGAAATTGACAGCCGACAGATTGTTTCTACAGTTGAATTGTAAGTTTGCAGATTTTTTTTTTGTTGCTGTTTTTAGATAAGACTTTTTTTATTGTTTAATACTCAATTGTTGAACGCCAGATATAACATACAATTTTTTTTCTGAAACCTTTTTACCCCCCCCCCCCCCCAAAAAAAAAATCTTCTATTGAGACAAAATTTAGCTATAGACTAAGCTATGTACAAGGTTGAGGAATTAAAGATTGAACCGTAATTTACCCCCAAAATATGATTCTTAGATAAATTGTAAATTATTGCCTATAGGGGGGGGGACAGGGGGCTATCATTTTAAAGTTATAATAACTCATTTTTTTATTGAAAGCAGGGATGCCAAAAAGATAATTATTTTTTTCATTTAAAGTGGAGACAGAAGAAAATGATATCAAATTCCCTGGGAAACCATTCAAATATTTTGATAGACCCGGGGCCCCCCATTAGGACTTGTTCATTGTCTTGGGTATTTTGCGATTTCTCGTAGGCTACTTGCCTAATTTGGCTTTTGTGTGTGCTCCTTTTTAATTAGATTCTTTGGATCTTTAGAATGCCACGGCGAATCTATGACTCAGTTTTCCAATAATTTGAGGTATATCTGAATAATTTCGACATTTTTGTTGTTGTCTTTGTACCCCTTTACTCATACCCTCAATTTTTTTCTCAAGGAACACTAAACTGTTTAACGTTATTTTGCGTGTTTGTTTGAACCATATAGCGACCTAGTTAATTATTAAGTAAATTATTCTTCTAATGAAAGCTGAGACCGTATCCTATCAAGGGGGTATCCAGAGGGGGGGGGTAGGGAGGTATTACATTTAAACGATAATATCCCGAAATTTTTTTTACTGAAAGCAGGGATCCCAAAAAGTTTTTTTCTTTAATTTAAAGCAGAGAAGGCATCCTATCAAGGTGGTATCCAGGGGGGAGGGGGAGAGGTAGTGAGCTATCATATTTAAATGATAATACCTCGTTTTTTTTAAAAGCAGGGGTGCCAATAATTTAATTTTTTTTTTTTTTTTTAAAGCAGAGACGGTATCCTATCAAGATGGTATCCAGAGAGGGTGGGTATAGGGAGTTATAATATTTAAGTGATAGTACCTTGATTTCTTTTGTTGAAAGCAGGGATGCCAAAAAGTTGAAAAGTTGACAAAATTAACAAGATGTTCGTGAGCTATACTTGAGACAGCACTCGAATGGTTTTATCGTCCAAAGGGAAAGGGACATATAAGTCCAACCCGTTTTTTTTTCTTAGTGATGAAACGAGTTAACTTTGAAAACATTCATTCATAAGTACCAGGCAGATCCATACTAAAACGAATTGGTGTGACGAGAGCGATATCGACATCCCCACCTAACGTTGCGCTCGAGTGACAATGGCGCCCTTGGTCCAGTGTCCAAGTCAAACAGTTCGTGGTAACGAACTGTAACGAAGGAGCGACCCGGCTCAATGGTAACCGAAACTCTAAACAACGAAATTTTGATACCAATAGATACATCAAAACAATCAGATTTTAATTTTGATTTCAAATATATAAGTTTCATCATGTTTAATTTTACTTATCAAAAGTTACGCGCCTGAGAAAATTTGGCTGATTTTCGAAAAAAGGGGGAAGACCCCCTAAACGTTATAGAACCTTAATGAAAATCACACCATCATATTCAGCGTATCAGAAAACCCTACTGTAGAGGTTTCAAGCTCCTATCTACAAAAATGTGGAATTTTCCATTTTTTGCCAGAAGAAAGATCACGGATGCGTGTTTATTTGTTTTTTTGTTTTGTTTTTTTTTTTTCCCAGGGGTGATCGTATCGACCTAGTGGTCGTAGAATATCATGGGAGGGCTCATTGGATCGGAAATTAAAAGTTCTAGTGCCCTTTTTAAGTGACCAAGAAAATGGAGGCAACTAGGCCCCCTCCCACGCTCATTTTTTTCCCAAAGTCATCTGATCAAAATTTTGAGATAGCCATTTGTTCAGCATGGTCGAAAATATTATAACTATGTCTTTTAGGATGACTTAATCCCTCGAAGCCCCCAGGAGGAGGGCTGAAAGTTATGAACTTTACCCAATGTTAACATATAGTATTGGTTATTGGGACCCGGCTCCATGGTAACCGAAACTCTAGAAAACGGTATTTTGATACAAATAGATACTGATTTTCGAAAAAAGGGGGAAAGACCCCCTAAACGTTATAGAACCCTAATGAAAATCACACCATCATATTCCTCGTATCAGAGAACCCTACTGTAGAGGTTTCAAGCTATTATCTACAAAAATATGGAATTTTGCATTTTTCGCCAGAAGAAAGATCACGGATGCGTGTTTATTTTTTTTCCCCAGAGGTGATCTTATCGACTCAGTGGTCCTAGAATATCGTGGGAGGGATCATTGGAATGGAAATTAAAAGTTCTAGTTCCCTTTCTAAGTGACCAAAAAAAATGGAGGGCAACTAGGACCCCTCCCACGCTCATTGTTTTCCAAAGTCACCTGATCAAAATTTTGAGATGGCCATTTTGTTCAGCATGTTCGAAAATATTATAAGTATGTCTTTTAGGATGACTTAATCCCCGAAGTTCCCGGGAGGAGGGCTGAAAGTTATGAACTTTACCCAATGTTAGCATATAGTATTGGTTATTGGGAAGTATACAGTACAGACGTTTTCAGGGGAGATTTTTCCTGGTAGTTGGGGGGGGGTCGGGCAGGGACGTACGCCGGGGGGGGGCCTCAGGGCCTGCCCCCCCCTGAAATCTCACGATTTGTTTCATTTTCCCATAATTTTCTGATTTTTCTCACAGAATAATGGGTTTGAAGGATTTGCCCCCCCCCGAAATAAATTGCCCCCCCCCCGAAATAAATTGCCCCCCCCCCCCACAAAACAAATTCCTGCGTACGTGCCTGGGGTCAGAGGTCATGTAGGAGGATCTTTCTATGAAGGAAGTTTTCATGGGGGAAGGGACATTGCCATGAAGGGGACGCCGGACTTCAGTAGTAAGGCAATGCACAGTCCAGCCAGTGATTGCGTAATATGCCTTACCACGGTCCAGTTACCTATTACTATGAACGGTACATGCCTTAGAAGACAGGTTTTCTAATGTGACACTCATTTTTTGAATGCACTCCGGCCAGTGATTGCGTAATATGCCTTACCACGGGCCAGGCATCTATATATTTGAACCCTACGCCTAAGGCATGGATATGTGTGTGTACTTTAAACGAATTGTGGTTACCAGGGTCATTTGCCTGCCAAGAGGAACGAGTATAACTTGATTGGTGATTAGGATTTGAATATTTTTTAGGTTAAATCCGTGGTCATTCATCTGTAAGTTGATTAGTAGGTTTTTTTTTTAAACTTGGCTAATAGGTTTTTAAACCTATTACTACGAACCCTACATGCAGTCCATTTTTGGAACTAGGAGCGTGATTGTGTGTGATGCTATCAGACTGGTTTCGTTTCATGGATTCATTAATAGAAGGACTAATGTTTTTTGAAAAGGGTAATTACTTCTTTAGTTTACGAGATTTGCGAATTTTTTTTTTGCGAAAAGATATTTGCGTAAAGGTATTGCGAAGGTTAAGAATGCCTCACGGGTAATTAAAGAATGAGATGCTTGCATCAACAATACAAAGAATAAGCTCAGATACTTAATAGATTTGACGTTTACAAGAGACATTGCTAGAAAGTATTCAATAGCTTATTTGAAAAGTAACGATAGAATGACATTGTGACTTAATCTAGCTTTACCTCGCCGATGTGATCTGTATAATACATAAGTAACGTTTGAAAAATATTGTCAATTTAAAAAGAAACGGCTGAAAAGTGTTTTGAAGGGGATGGGTTGTATGGAGGGGTGAGTTGCACGAGAGTTCAGTTAAAGGGGATACAGTTGCACGGGGAGTTTCGATTATACACGGGTTCAGTTACAAGGGGATTCAGTTGCACGGGGGTACCCCTTTTTTTCGAAAATCGGGCTCCCTGTTTTCAAAATCCCTTTTTCTTTTGAGGCTTGGAGCATTCGGTGGCTAGATATTAAACGTAATGAAATTTAGTAAGGAGTTTCAGTTGTACAGGGTTTCAGTTATACAAGGGTTCATTTACATTGGTGTTCTTTGTGTTAAATAAGTAGTTTTTGTATCTTTTAAAAGAACTTTACGGGGATTGAGAGACTCAGTTGCCTAATTCCTTGGGATTTTTATTTAATTGATTCTAATTAAAAAAGAAATTTTGGTGTTAAAAAATTAGTTATTATTTATTTTACAATATATTTACTTGTATTTAGAGAGTCAGTGGAATAATTCAGTTTTATTTTTCTTAACTTTTTTGTCATTAAAAACGAAATTTTTGTTTTAAATAAGTAGTTCTTTTATCTTTTAAATGATCTTTACGGGGATTGAGAGACTCAGTTGCCTAATTACGTGTTTTTTTTGTTTAAGTGTTGTTAATTAAAAAATAAATTTTTGTTTTAAATAATTTGTTTTGTATATTTTAAAAGATCTTTACGGTGATTGAGAGAGTCACTTTCATAATTCCGTGTGATTCTTATTTACTTGATTGTAAATAAAAACGAAATTTTTGGGTTAAAACATTATATGTTTTATATTTTAATATAGCTATACTGTGATTGAGAGACTCAGTAGCCTAATTCCGTGAGATTTTTCTTTAATTGATGGTCATTAAAAACTAAATTTTTTTGTTAAATAAGTAGTTTTTGTATCTTTTAAAAGAGCTTTACGGGGATTGAGAGACTCAGTTGCCTAATTCCATGTGATTTTTCTTTACCTGGTGGTCATTAAAAACGAAATTTTTGTGTTAAATAAGTAGTTTTTGTATCTTTTAAAAGAGCTTTACAGGGATTGAGAGACTCAATTGCCTAATTCCGTGTGATTTTTCTTTACTTGGTGGTCATTAAAAACGAAATTTTTGTGTTAAATAAGTAGTTTTTATATCTTTTAAAAGACATAGTCGTGACTACATCAGATGGTTTTGTGATGCAGTTGTAGTGCAGTGATTTGTTACTAGTAGTAGAGTATTTTCGTTTATTTTTAAATAAATTAATACTAAACATTAAAGTAATTAATATTTTTTATTTTGAAAACATAGTAGTTACTACATCAGATGTTTTTGTGATGCAGTGAGTTTTTACTAGTAGCTGCACTTTCGTGTTTTTTGTTTGCAAGCCATTCATACACATACCTTAAATGCATTCGAATATGTTCTTGATAAAACATAGTCGTGACTACATCAGATGGTTTTGTAGTGCAGTGAGTTGTTACTAGTAGTAGTATTTTCGTGTTTTTTTTTTGAAAGCCAATCATAACAAAAATTAAATTCTATAAGATATTTTATTGATTAAACATAGCCTTTAATACATCAGTTGGTTTTTTTGTGCTGTGTGTTTTTACTAGTAGTAGTATTTTTTTTTTTTTTTTTGCAATCCAATAAAAATAAAACTTAAATTCAGTAATATATTTTATTGATAAAAAATAGCCGTGACTACATCAGATGGTTTTGTGATGCAGTGAGTTGTTACTAGTAGTAG